>NC_056599.1:15695753-15925753 GCF_018340385.1 Cyprinus carpio | reverse complement strand
ACTTTTCCCTTCTGTCTAGACCCCCTATTTCTGACCTGTGCAGAAATGGAAGGCTGAGGACACTGATTATGGTTTGTAATCTTTTGTATATTAACAAAATCTGAGAAGTTGCTTGCCAGAGGCCTTTCATTTACCCATGTAATAAATCATCCCCTAATAAAGATGTTTTCTGTCACTAAAGCAATCTATCTGGCAAAGAGAAACATTCGAAAAAAGGGAGTGCTTGATGCTTATGAGCAGGTATTTAAAAATATTCATTTGAATACTCATTTAGTTATTATTTAGGATCAGCTTGACTGTAAGAAAGTGAAAGGATTTAAGCAGATGAAATGATGGAGATGTCTAGCATATGTCTCTAGAGAGAATTCACTAGATCCTTTTACCATTTTTATTGAAAATTACAGGCTCAAATTTAATAAAAAAAATCTAACATATTAATGGATGAATCGTTCACAATAAGATGCATTTAGATAATAGCTAGTGTGAGTTTCAATTTCATGCCGACTTTAATATCATTATACTGTAACACTGATGTTAACAGGAGGAATACAACAAACTTCACAAATGGATGAACCACAAATGGGATTTTATTGTGATGCAAGCTAAAGAGCAGTACCAGTGAGTTTCTTCCTTTTCTGTAATTCTTCATCTTCAGTACTTATTGTTATTGGTACTTACTTTATGGTATTGTGTTCTGTCTTTCAAGTGCTGGGAAGGCTCGTCAGAAGGCAGACAGAGTTGTGTTTGACTGTCAGGAAAGAGCCTACTGGATTGTCCACAGGCCTCCAGTAAGTGGTGGGCAGAAGCTGCTAGTTTACAGTTGATCTGAAGACGCTTTAAGGAGGATGCGTTTTCTTTTCTCTAAACTGTCTCCAGCCACAAACTCACAGCGCTATGGATTACGGCCTGGATCGTCACATTGACCCTAATGTGGAGGAGGTAACTGGTAAGTGTACATGAATATCTTACCCTTAATATCTATTAAGCTGAAGTCACCACACTCACTCTTGAGTATCACTTTGATGTCACTTGCTGATTCTATTTTAAAGCGTCAGTGTTAACAATCACTAAAGCTATTATGGAGCTCAAGGGATAGTTCACCCAAAAATGAAGATTATGTCATCATTTATGCTGTTACAAATCTGTGTGACATTATTTCTTCTGTGGAACACAAAAGAAGATATTTTAAGTAAAGATGAGAACCTAACACCAATGACAATCCACTGAAACCTATTTCAGATCATCTACTTTTGTATTTCACAAAAGAAAAAAAGCCATATAGGTTTGAAACAACATGAGGGTAAGTAAATTATGACATTGTTTTCATTTTTAGGTGAACTATCCCTTTAAATGCTGTCGAATGTTACTGTGGGAGGGACTTGGGGCTTTACAGGCAATACTGCTGAATGCTCTAACTTCTCTAACTCTCAGTCCTGGGATGGCCATGTAGATTCTCCCTCGATCTGCTTTGTGATATAAGAGGATTCTTGACCTGTTGATCTTTCGAGGTGTTCCCCTCCAACACACCCACGCTTTCCCCTCACAGACCAGGGCAGCTTGTCATTGCTTTTGCTGCTGCTGCTGATGATAACTTGTATATTCTTTAAACCCAGTTTGAAACATTAAAACACCCAACAAAGGGTTTGTCTGAATGTCAGTAGATTATGCTAATGTGATATTATATCACTCTTTGACACATGATAGTTCACCCAAAAATGAAAATTCTGTCATTGTTTATTTACCCCCATGTTGTTCAAAACCTGAATGACTTTCTTTCTTCTGTGGATCACAAAATATAATTTGGAGAATGAATGAATTAACTGTTTTTGTCCATGTAATGAAAGCCAGTGGGGTCCAAAAATGCTCAGACATTTTTCTAAATAATTAGTCATAAAGGAGGAGTAAAAGAAAGTCAACATGAGGATGAGTAAATAATGGATTTTTTATTATATTTTTTAATTTTGGTGAATTATCCATTTAATATTTAAATGCATATTTAATATTTAAAAATGAATTATCCCTTTAATATTTAAATACACTTTTAATATTTAAAAGTCAGAATACTATAAGTTACACTACCAGTCAGAAGTTTGGGGTCAGTAAGATTCTTACATTTAAAATTAATACTTTGTGAAAAAAAAATAAAAAATAAAAAAGGTATAGTTAATACATGTATAATGCTAGATACTTTTCTTTTGAGCTTTCTATTCATCAAGTTTCCACAAAAAACTGTTTTCGATACTGATGATAATAAGAAATGTTTTTGGGGCACCAAATCAGCATATTAGAATGAATAGGACCATGTGACTGCTGGAAATTCAGTGCTTGGCCCCGCCCCTAATTACTGTATTTACTGTGTTTTTGATCAAATATATGCAGCATTGGTGGTGAGCAATGAAAACATGTTTTTTAAAAATCTTATTGACCTCAAACATTAGAACAGTAGTGTATCTATTGTGATTTGTCATAATAATACAATATAACCTGATATTCTGGATATATAACTTTTTTTTAGACTGTGACTCTATTGGCGTGACTGTCTCTTTTTTTCTTTTCTTTCCACACAGATATCTACTTCTAATATGTCTTCAGTTATCAAGATGATTCCCACACACACACACACACACACACACACACACACACACACACACACATGAGAGAGAGCACAAACGATCAGTTCCAGCCTTGAATATCATTCAAACATTTGATAAGCAAGTGTGTGTATATATATATATATATATAGTGCGCCCCAGTACTTCCCTGCTTCTGTTCCCTGAGCATTATTTCAGACCTTTGGCAATTAAAATGACTGTCCCTATGTTATATTAAGAGCTTTATGTTGTTGCTTGTGCTAGTTTGTGTTTGGTAGTATATGTAGATATCACAGTCAGATATCAGCTGTATTTGGCAGGATAGCAAGTAGCGAGTGGGTGTTGTGGTGTCGTATCGGAAGCTATTTGCTTGTAATGTAACAGGATGCTGTTTCTCCCTTTTTTCAGAAAAAAACCTATGATTACTACAAAAGAATTGTAAGTGATAGTGCTGCTTTACAAAAATATAGAGAACTGTTTTTTCACATCTTGATATTGATTAGTTGGCTCTAATTGTATATTTTAGAACATCTACACACAACAGGCCATCATGCGGTCAAGGGTCAAGTCTTCAGTATCTCTTGGAGCGTAAGTCAAAATTAGCCACAGTTGGGAGTTAATGATTTTGGATGGCTCCTGCGCTGAAAAAAATGAAACAATTTTCACAAAGAAATTCTGCAAACAGTCACAAGTAACACACTGGTTTAGATGTGAAATTTTGAAGTAGAAAAACTGCAATGGTATTTTCTTGTAAAACATACTCCAATAATCTGAGAAAACTTAATTATTTTTTCTAGTATATATGTGCTTCATGGGATTTTGTTCTAAATCTCTATTTCTTGCATGCAGCCTGGTCAAATATATGATGACATTTAAGAACCACGACCCGTTCCTCGTTCCCTGCCTCCCCAGAAATCCCTGGCAAACTGATCATGACTCTTACTGGGAGCTGAACACGCCAGAGTAAATTCCTTGAGAGATTTCTACATTTAAATTAGTTAGTTAATATTAATACACTTATGGTGTATTACATTTTTTTTCACAGTGTTGAAGTTCCCACAAAGATGAGAGTGGAGCGCTGGTCCTTTAGCTTCTATGAGTTGCTTAGTGATCCACGGGGCCGTGCAGACTTCAAGGTTTTCCTAAAGAAAGAATTCAGTGGTTTGTGGATATTTCATTAATGCTTTGACAGTCTGTTGGTATAAAGTGAGAAACTACTGTTTACACACACACATTTACATTTACATTTACATTTAATCATTTAGCAGACGCTTTTATCCAAAGCGACTTACAAATGAGAACAGTAGAAACAATCAGATCAACGAGAGAACAACAACGGTATACAAGTGCTATGACAAGTCTCAGTTAAGACTAGTACAGGACACGTAGCCAGGGTTTTTTTTTTTTTTTTTTTTTTTTTGAATATGATAGACAAGAAAAAAGAAAAAGGTAAGTACTAGTATTAGTTGGTTAAGTGCAGGCGAAAAAGATGAGTCTTTAGATGTTTTTTGAAAATGAGTAACGACTCAGCTGTTCGAATTGAGATCGGGAGGTCATTCCACCAGCTGGGAGCAGTCCAGGAAAAAGTCAGTGAGAGTGATTTTGAACCTCTTTGGGATGGCACCCACAAGGCGTCGTTCACTTGCAGAGCGCAAACTTCTGGAGGGTGCATAAGATTGAACTAGTGAGTTTAGGTAAGTTGGCGCCGTGCCAGTGGTCGTTTTGTAGGCAAGCATCAGTACCTTGAATTTGATGCGAGCGGCTACTGGTAGCCAGTGTAACCTGATGAGGAGAGGAGTAACATGAGCTGTTTTTGGCTCATTGAAGACAACCCTCGCTGCTGCATTCTGGATCAGTTGTAGAGGCTTGATAGTACATGCAGGGAGGCCCGCCAGGAGAGCATTACAATAGTCCAGTCTGGAGAGAACAAGAGCCTGGACAAGAAGTTGGGTGGCTAGCTCTGACAGGAATGGTCTAATCTTCCTAATGTTGTATAAGGCAAATCTACAGGACCGGGTCATTGTAGCAATATGGTCTGTGAAGCTTAGATGATGATCCATCACAATTCCTAGGTTTCTGGCTGTCCTGGAAGGAGTTATGGTTGACGAACCCAGCTGTATAGAGAAGTTGTGATGAAACGATGGGTTAGCTGGAAACACCAGCAGTTCAGTCTTAGTAAGGTTGAGCTGAAGGTGATGGTCATTCATCCAGCTAGAAATGTCACTCAGACAGGCTGAAATGCGAGCAACTACCATCAAATAATCCTTAAATAATATCACATAGAGTTGAGTGTCATCAGCGTAGCAGTGATAGGAAAAGCCATGCTTCTGAATGACAGAACCTAATGACGTCATGTAGATGGAGAAGAGAAGCGGTCCAAGTACTGAGCCTTGAGGAACCCCAGTAGCAAGTTGTTGTGACTTAGAAACTTCACCTCTCCAAGACACCATGAAGGATCTAACAGAAAGGTAGGAGTTAAGCCACTGGAGTGCGGTTCCAGAGATGCCCATCTTTCGGAGGGTGGACAGGAGAATCTGGTGATTAACGGTGTCAAAAGCAGCAGTCGGTATCACACACATACACACACACAAAAAAACTATCATAATTTACTCAACCTGAAACCTTTTCATTTCCATGTTTTTCTTTTTTATTGGATCATTCCATTTTAGAATGATTTAGACCACTTTTCTGAACTGGATCAGCTGATTAAGTTGAAAGTTCAGACTCCTTTGATAGGTACTAGTCCTTTGATATACTTTTATAATATTGGAGCCAGTGTTGTTTTAATATTATTTATGTACTCTTATTAAGAGTGTTATCAGAAAGTAATGGGAATTAATACATTTTAATTAATAATTAATTTTATAATTAATTTTTTAATTATTTTTAATATGTCTATTCAATTTATTTTGATTGCAGTTTTAGTTCTAATAATTTTAGTACTTCAACTCGTTTTATTTTCGTTACTTTAATTTTGTAATTTTTTAAAATTGAATCAATAATTATATATTTTTAATTTCAGCTTTTTGTCAATTAATGAAAATGACTTTTAATAGTTTCAGTTTTAGCTAATTATAACAACACTGATTGGCGATAGACTTTTTTACTTTCATTATATTTGATTCTAAGTCGTATGGTTGTGAAACAAAATGAAGGTGAGTAAATAACAGAATTGTCATTTTTAGACCATTTTTTTTTTCACTGCAGGTGAGAATCTAGCTTTTTGGGAAGCCGCCGAGGAGTTGAAATGGGGCACAGCAGCTTCTATGTCAGAGAAAGCAGAACACATTTTCAAGTGAGATGCACATTATTATAGTTTTCCATGTATTTTGCATGTCAGGCCTCCATTTCTCAGTATCTCATTTTTATTTATTTTTGCAGAACCTTTTTGGCCCCAGGAGCACCACGATGGATCAACATTGATGGCAGGACAATGGGTCTAACAGTAAAGGGACTGGAACATCCTCACCGATACGTATTTGACGCTGCCCAAACACACATCTTCATGCTGATGAAAAAGGTATGATCGTATCTCCGCCTCTGCTGTTGTGTCTGATCACCTGCAATCTGTATGCTTAGTAATTTGAACTCTGCCATGTGAGTTTTTTGGTTAATAAAGATGCACACCAGACATTTCTAATTTTTTTAACTCAATATTTCTTATTTAGGATACCTTCTATCGCTACCTGAAGTCACCAGTTTACAAGGAAATACAGAAAAAAGCCATTTCACCTGCACCACAATTTTTTTGTATATGCATGTTTACCGATAATTCATCCTCTCTTGTACAATGTAAAAAAAAAAACTATTTATATGTTTCTACTTCCAACATTTCGTTTAATGCTAGCTATAATTGCTCTAGTTGTTAAATTAAAATTGTTTATTCACCAAAGTGTTGTCAGTGTACATGTACATTTTGTTGATATTGCTACTGAGTGTCTTTAGTGCAATTTCTAAGTCATTTCAGAGATATAAAACATGCGTCACCAAACCAACGGTATTTTGCTATAAAAAGGCTTGTTCTCCCCCCTCAGTGAGGCCCAGCTGCAGCAAAATATGAGGAACCGCAGACCGAGCGTCAGCCCCATCATCACCTGGCAGAAGGAGCAGGAAGAGAAAGCAAAAGCAGCAGCTGCAGCTGGACCCATAGACATTAAAAAACTGATGGCCAGCAAACTAGACCGCAAATAGAAAGTTGGAGACAGAAATACATGCTGGAAATGCTTTACCTAACAATCTGACTAATAAAAAGAGACCCGTCCAAGGCTCCTGGGTGCTCTATATGTACAGATCCAATACAAGGTCTCATATCATAGAGACTCGAAGTTTCTTCCATGAAATAAGAGAATTCTTCCATGAAATTTGCTGTATGCATAATTGATACCAAATATATATAAATAACAGTTAAACTATGTACAAATGAAAACTAAACACAAATTACCTATAAACAGCAATTCCACATAAAAATTATTTATACATCCAAATTACTAAATACTGTATCTTTCAAAACACACTTTTTTTCAACACAACAATCATTTTCAACTCAACACAAAGACTGAGTTTCTTTCCATCTCTGTTCACCTGCGTAGCAGTTTCCCCATTATGGTGTGAAGATGTTTTGTATGCGTGCTATAGTCATGGTGAATACCTGTATGTCTTCTGTAAAACAATAAAGACGGCATGTTTATTGGTTCAGTGCTGTATGTTTGTAATATTGCCTGCAGTGTTGAAGAAGCTTCTTGGAAAATGAAGCTAATCTTTTCTTAATTTAAATCAGTTTAAATGACAAATCTACAGTCAAAAACTTACTGTATTCAAATTTTCTAATCTTTACTTAAATAGTAAATAGAAATAGCCTCTTTAATGATTTCTCAGATACAAAAACATTAAAGGGAATATACACAATCAAACTCTTAATTAGGGTAACTAATGAGGATATCATGATAAAATACATATATTTACTCCAACTTTAATTTTCCAAAGAAAAATATAGAACTAAATTGTGCTTCTGATTCAGTCAAACAAAATTTTAATTAGAATAAAATAATTAAAATGCCACAAAATAATATCTTATGTGCTTGATAAATACAAAGGTGTATTTTTATTAATATGCTACGCATCGCAATTTCTCTTTATATCATGTGATTTTGTGACAATAGGCAATACAGGACACAGTTTCAACATTTCAAAATGTATTTTAAATATTATTTTACATAGTGTTGTATGCGGTTAAAAAAATACCAGCTTTTTTAATAAAAGTTTATTTGGCCATGCCAGAAAGCCAGCCTAATTTAAAGAGAGAAGGTGCTGCGGATTCCTCTTCTTGATTGGCTAACTGCCTGAAGAGATTTCCCGGGCGGAAACTGTCCTGTGGAGCAGAAGCAGAGGAGGGAGCCACCTAAAATAGAAAAAAAACACATGTAAATTGCTTTAAAAACTGATTTGCATTTCATAATGTTGAGATGCAGAACTTTAAATAGTTTTTCCTCACAGCAAGAGCCAAAAAGTGTCACCACAAGCAAACGTTTTAGCAGTTTTAAGGGCCAGAGGAGAAATCTGTAACCACATGATGCTTGTCTGCTTATAATACAGAAGTATTAAGCTCAAGATGAACCGCTGTGATTGATGACGCTAAACCTGCTCAACAGCCTTGACCCTCATCATGTTGCTCAAAACTCATAATGTATTAGTTGCATTTGAGTGCTGCTATGCCATGTGTTGCATTCACAATGATGCGACCAAAGTGATTCAAGTGCAGAAAAAATCCAAAACTATGCACTGCAAGCTCACTGCAAAAACTGAAAGAGCACCACACAATATCACATCACCTATCGCCTTGAGATCCAGTAGCTCTTCTGCTTGGGAGCATTGGTAGAAAGTGACTCATTTGCACAGCCATGAGAACATAAAACACCAACTCTTTTTTTTTTTAATAAATATTATAATGCAACCTACCAGTGGTCTAGTGATATCTGCTCCATGTGTGGCGGAATTAGTCTTCCGAGAGTTCGTCATACTTAGTGGCAGCAAACCAAACCTTGAGAAGCAAAAAATATATACATTTATAAATAAAATTAAACATATAACATAAACATAATATAATGAACTAAAATATAAATGAATGAAATTATTACATTTAGTGAAAATAATGTAGTAATTTATATAATAAATTTAAATTTTATTTAACATTTTTAAAATAGTCATTTTAAAAGATATATTTGTATAAATTTTATTTTACATTTTAAATTTAACATACAATTAGTATCAGTAAAATGTGCTATTAAGAGTTAATGATGTCTCTAAATAAGTATATTTTTATTGTCTTGTACAACAATGCTATAAATACATAACAATGGGTTAAACAGTGTGAAGGGTAAGATGAAAGCTTTATACTGACCGGATCTGGCTGCTTGCCAAAGGAAGGATGTTGTATGGTTCCTGAGAGTTGATATTGTTGGTCCTAGAGGTAAACTGCTTCTCTGTGCCAGTCAACAATCCTAAAAGCACCTAGAAACAACATCAAGCATTAGGTTGAATAATTTTGTTAAAGAGTGTCAAACACTGTTAAAGGCAGCCAACCTAAATCACACAAGAAAAGGTCAATTGAATGAGCCAGTTCAACAGCAGGATGTTTAAAACAGGGTTAGTAGGAGAAAAATGGTCTGTGCTTACAGAGGTCCTTTGTGAGAGTCGGTTCAGGTTACTGTTCAGATGTGGAGTGAAAACGTCCAGATCAAACGGGTCAATGTGACTTTCCAGGGAGTCGCAGACCTGCTGGATCCTTTAACAAACAGCAAGAATTTAAGGAAAAGTGTAAGAGGTCTGCTGCTTAGGAAAGAGCTATTCTTGGTGTAATGGGTTGTGCTTTGTTTTGAAGCTGGAAGGTCAAGTCACGCTATGATTGTGTTTTCATGACTAATCATTGCTGTTACTTCCTACTGAGGACTTGTGCCCATAGCTAGCGGCTTATGAACAGGTTACCTTGGGTCTTGCTGAGAGCGGGAACTCCTGCCCTCTTCAAGGCGGGACCCTAGAGTGGCACTGAGATAGCGAAGGTCAAACAGCAGCTGCAAAGCTCTGTTCTGGGTCATGGGGAGGCCTGCATCCTAGAGAGTAGAGAGAGAGAGAGAGAGAGAGAGAGAGAGAGAGGAAAGAAGGACAGAAGCCAAACCAAATTTGGTTTTATAGATTTATTCCATTATTATAGTGGCTAGGGATGAATGGATAAAAAAAAAGAACATTTGATTGTCTCACCTTGCTCTGTGTTTTCTGAGTGAGTTTTTCATACTCACTCACCACCTGGTCTAGACAACCCCGCAAGAGGTCCAGGAGAGTGACCTTTGGTAACGCGTGACCTCCGACCCTATTGACCTCAAGGCACAGATGGAAGAGTAACGACTGAACATACCATGATGGCTGTAGAGAGAAAGAAATGAAATTATTATTTTATCAGTTGTATAGCAACATCCTTTCAGTTCTATAAAACACTTTGCAAGGAGTTTTAAAACAGGTGGCCACAAGGGGTGCTAGGGAGGCAGCAAAACAAAACTAGATTTTACATATTAAAGGGATAGTTCACCCAAAAATATAGAGAAGAAATTGTTGAATGAAGTCATTATTTTTGTTTTCTTTGCACACAAAAAAATTCTTATAATTTCATAACATTGCAATTGAACCTCTGATGTCACATGGACTAGTTTAACGATGTCATAACTACCTTTCTGGTCTTGAATGTGTCAGTTACATTGCTGTCTATGGAGGGTTAGAAAGCTCTCGGATTATATCAAAAATATCATAACTTGTGTTCTGAAGATGAACGAAGGTCTTACAGGTTTGGAACGACATGAGGGTGAGTAAATAATGACAGAAATTTTCATTTTTAGGTGAACTATCCATTTAAAATATAAAACAGCTATTTTAAATTCTAGTTATATTTCACAATATTATCATTTTTAATGTATTTTTGATTAAATAAATACAGCCTTAGTGGGCATAAGAGACACCTTTCAACAACATTTTAAAAATCTTACTGACTGTCGCTGTTTCATATTTGTTTATCTTCTGTAAATGGATCATTATAAATGAAAACACATAACTGACTTTATTTTTTTTAAGGAAGGTGGTCCCTTAAAAGTGTATAATCATATTTAAATTTTTAAAAAGTTTGGAAACAAAATATGCAATAAGATATAAGAAATAAAGTGGCTCACATTAGGTCTCATTAACGCATTTAATATATTAATAATATTTAATATATAATACGTTAACTTTAATAATAATAAAAGGATTAATGTAGCTGTTACCTGCACAGGGAGGCGTATTTTGGACATTATATTGTTTCCTGACTCGGTCTCCTCCTGTATTTCAAGCTCTTCCCAATTTGTCGCGGTACTCAGGATGGATCCAGCGGTTCCAACGTGAAGAGGGGTAGCAAAGCTGCCCACAAGTGCCTAAAATGCATTTTTATTTATTTAAATTTTATTGCAGAATATAAGCCCTAAAAAGCTACCTAATAAATGTTCTCTGAATAAAAACATCCACACTGGTGATCTCCTGTATAGTTTTCCAGTTCTCAGAATGCATTGTTAACACCTGCAGCTCTTCCTCAAACAGTGTGTTGATCACCTTACCCTGGTGAGTGCTGAGCTCCAGATACCATAGGCCTCCATGCTGCAGGACAGAAGTTCCTCGTTCAGACAGCTCCACTTAGACTGAGCTGGGCTGACATCCGCAGCCTTGGCTGTGTTGCCTTTGCCTAACTTCTTGCCCTGTCTTGGAGTGCCTCTGCTCACGGGATCCAAGCCCCCCTGCTTCCCCAGAATGCACTGTTTCAGACTAGGACACAATTCCCCCATCGACTGGCATAGTCTGGCCATAAAGAGCACTGAACTTAACTGGCTGGGGCTGTTGGTCTTCACCTGGGCGTTAGCGAGCTCGGCACGCACGCTGGAAAGGATGTCCCTGACACATGCCAAGCAGTGCTCTCTAAGAGTATCCTCCACAGCTCCAGCATCCATATAGCGGTTAATAGGGGAGTTAGTCGTGACTCGGACTGTCTCTGAAAGCTCCTTGCCATTTTTGTCAGAGGGCAAGTAGTGCTGCAGATCATCTAATTTGGCTTTGAGCTTGGAGTCCAGTGAGGAGCAGAAGGTCTGAACGCAGGGCGTGAGGGCCTGGGTCTTCATGGACAGGCCACTCTTCTGCTGCGGGCTGCGATGGGCTACACTCACCCAGGCTGTGTCGCTGAGCAGGTCACCTTGAGACTCGGACCACAGGAAAGAGGCAACGTCACTCTCGTACTGCGCCCCGCGGCTGAAGCTCCCAGCTGTGGCTTCACCCTGCAGATCCTGCAGAGCTGAAGACAAGAGCTGTCTGGAGCTGCTGGAGATCCCTTCTGTGCCCTCCTGAGTGATCGCCTAGTGAGGTCAAGGGTAAAGTATTTTCATTCAATTAGCTAAAAAAAATGCACAAAATGATCATCTATAACACATTCATGAATGATCAAAATAACATTCTAATAATCAGAACAACAGTGTTCCGACTTTTTTTGTTTAATATATATGTTATTGCTTTATTAACAAGCAGTACCACTATTATGTATAGAATCAGATACCATACCCTAACTACAGGTGGTCAAAAGAGACTTGTTTAAACCACATATTACATCCAGGTGTGAATGGCAATCTGTCTAGCCTGAATTCTTGTGATGGGATCATAGCAGTTGTAAACGGCGCTAACACACTTATCAGACTAGTGAAACTAGTTAAATTGATTACGAGTACCTGAAGTCGCTGCAGGAAGAGCTGCTGCAAAAGGTCATCCCACAAGGCCAGAGGTCGCTCGAGGAGGGACTGACACACAGTACTCCAGTGCTGACTGATGGACTCGCTGATGAGCAGTTCCCACACTGCATCCCGAATCGCAGCCAGACCCTTCAGACTCTTCACATAGACCAGAAGGCTGCTGACGCCGCTGCGGATATCCTCCTTACAGCTATTAAAAGACAAACAAGCATTTAACACAAATACTGAGAAATGTTAATTTTACATCTGTAGGAGGGACATACGTATCAATCCACTGCTGCAGCGTGTCTCTGAGCTGCTCCCTCTGTATGGGCTGCGCTAGCGTCCGAAGAGCAGGCTGGAAGTTCATCACTGAAAGGGGAAGGTATTTAAACCAGCTTCCTGTGCTCATCTCCTTGTCCAGAACTTTCTTCTCTTTCCCTGGATTTCACAGAAAATCACAGGTTTTTTTAGGCAAGTTAGTTCAAACGTGATACTGTGTTGTCCCCTGAATGATCCACAGCTGTTTTTTGTTTAGTGATAGTTGTTCATGAGTCCCTTGTTTGTCCTGAACAGTAAAACTGCCAGCTGTTCTCCAGAAAGATCCTTCAGGTCCCACAAATTATTTGGTTTTCCAGCATTATTGTGTATTTGAATCCTTTCCAACGGTGACTGTATGATTTTGTTCAGACAAACAAGGGACTTTTCGAACAACGGAAACAAACACAGCTGTGGATCACACCTGGCAGTTTAACTGTTCAGGACAAACAAGGGACTCACGAAGAAGGGACTGTATTCAGATGTTTATGACGAGAGAATTTGTGAGCACTGAACAAAACCGTATTCAGATGTTTATGACGAGAGAATTTGTGAGCACTGAACAAAACCGTCGTTTTCAGCAGTGACTAATCTAAAAACTCTGATTGGCCATTGTATTTATTGCACCAGCCAGAAACAGTATTTGGGGGCATTTTTGTTCCTTTTGGAGGCATTTTTGCCCTAAGCTTTAATTTTCAACCCTGGTGGCCCCTTGCACCAATGTTTGAGCATCACAGCGTGAATGAGAATCTGATAACTCACCAGATGTGTTGGAGGTCACATTCTCCAAGGTAGTGAAAAGCAGGCCACATCCCAAACCGGTATCGGACACCTGGCCCTCCGGAGGCACATAAAACACAGCATATGCCTGGTACAGAGTGGTGACCAGCAGCTCCACCAAAGAACAAACCTGTGCTTTCACACCAGCACCTAACAGAGGGACAGCATCACATCTGAGTGAAGAACGACCACATGCAAAGTAACGATTTATTCTAGTAAACTAAGAACACATAAGTGTAAAGCTTGAAGTATTCATAAGCTGAAAGGTTCTAAATATTATTAAGGTTATTCACCATGCTGGGGCTGATTGAGTAGTTGCTGAATGGATGCTTTCCTAGCCAGCAGGAAATCAGCAAGCGCCTGGCGAGGGGAGCTGTCTTCCAGCAGCATGGAGGAGACCAGCGCTTCAGCGATCGCTTGATCAGACACAGCCCTGCCGCGCAGCACAGACTTACTCTCCAATAAGATGGTAGACCTGCAGACAAAGACAACTAACTTTTAGTAAGAGAAAAAAAACTAAACCAAAGCCATTAAAGGGATAGTACAGCCGATAATGACAATTCTGTCATCATGTCATTCTAAACCTGTAAGACTGTGATTAATCTTTGAAAAACAAATTAAAAATTTTTTTTTTAAAAATTTATGAAACCTGATTCAAAAGGTACTTTAAAACAAATCTTATGAATATATTAAAAATGTATTATTCTTATTAAAAATATCAATGAATCTTCATGTGTGTTTTAAAGACTGACCGAAGTATCATGGGTTTGGAACAACATCAGGATGAGTAAATGATGACAGACTTGTCATTTTCGGGTTTCTTTGCTGGGTGTAATTCTATAATGTACCTGAAATGACCAGCAGCTGCTACTTGGCGCATCAGGATGGGGAAGCGAGCGAGGACGGGGCTGTACTGATGCCCTCCGCCCTCCAGGTGTAGCTGGCTGTGGAGGTGACAGCAGAGCAGGTAGAGCTGCGTGGCCTGCAGGTACTGCGAGGACTCCACGGCGCTCCACACACGCTCCGGGATTTCCAGAAGGAGCTTTATCTGTGATGCCATCGTGTAGAATCTCTCCTGCGACTGTTTCTGACCCTGCCAGGGACAAAACACGGTCCAAACACATGAGTACCAATCTCATGAATAACTAACAATTTTGGGATTTATTGTATAATGATTAGGGTTGCAAAAAGGTGGAAAATTTCCAGTGAATTTAAGAAACTTTCAAGGATTTTTTGGAATATTCCGGGGATTTTTGGAAATTTACCGGGAATTTTCCACCCCTTTGCAACCCTAATAATGACAGAAACAGGTTACCAATAAAGACTGGAGGCACTGATTACAATATATACACAAAACCTGATGAGGCTTTTAAGAAATTAATATATAATGTATTACATAATATAAAATCTACATATGTAAATGAAAATATATTTATCAAACACATAAATTGAGATACTGCATGTAATACATTTGAGAGAGAGAGATAATTTGTCAACGCTGTAAAACTTTATTTCTGACATATATGGAGCTGCAGTTTTATCCTGCAGTCT
Source organism: Cyprinus carpio (assembly GCF_018340385.1). Lineage (NCBI taxonomy): Eukaryota > Metazoa > Chordata > Actinopteri > Cypriniformes > Cyprinidae > Cyprinus > Cyprinus carpio. The sequence continues at coordinate 15,910,731 of NC_056599.1, read as the reverse complement.
TGATTCATTCTTTCAGTGAAGCGAATGTTATATTTGCCAATGTTTAAAACATGATATAACGTTATTTGTATCTGACGCTGTGGACCCATATTGAGTGACGAGAAAATTAAAGAAACAAGTTGCAATCTCTGGTCACACGGAATAAATTAAGTCAGAATAATAACATACATGAACTTTGTTATTATTATTATCATTTTAGCAGGCTGTTTTGTCCCAGCACGCGAGCTTTACCTCCGCTTTGCCGCTGGACTGAGGGACGTGCTTGGCCTGTTTCAGTGTGTGGCAGTACCGGTACATGTCCTGGATGGACTGAACGACACTTTCCGAGCACTGTCTCATCTCACCGATCGTGTCAACAGCGTCGATCAAATCCCGGTAGCGTTCACCGACCATCTGTCGAAGTTCCTCCTTCTTCTGCTCGATCTCTCCGCGCACTTTCCTCTCGATAACGCGGATGTCCTCCGTGCTGTACCGCTCAAATAAAACGGTGGGGTCTTTAATCTCTGAGACCCGGAGAGACTGGGCCGGTACTGTAGCCATCTCTTTAAAACTGAGCAGATAACTGCTGCAGAACTCAAACCCGGAAGCACGAACAGCTCTCCTTCCACGTAAACAACGGGTCAGAGGTCATTCCTCGCATACTGAATGAAATGAGACAGCGACCCCTTTAGTGGAAGTTTGGTACTGGACCCACAATAATAATCTTTCTTTCTTTCTTTCTTTCTTTCTTTCTTTCTTTCTTTCTTTCTTTCTTTCTTTCTTTTGTCTTATTATATTTAGCGATTACCGACCCTTCACTTCTTCTTTTCATATTATTTTTGTGGTTGTTGTTGATTGTGACCCTGGAGCACAAAACCAGTCATAAGTCATGGGGGTATATTTGTAGCAATAGCCAACAATACATTGTTTGGTTCAAAATTATAGATTTTTCTTTTATGCCAAAACTCATTACGATATTGAGTAAATATCATGTTCCATGAAGATATTTTTGAAAATGTAAAAACTTAATTAGTAGCCTAATATGCATTGCTAAGAACTTAATTTGGGCAACTTTAAAGGTGATTTTTTCAATATTTAGATTTGTTTGCACCCTCAGATTCAGATTTTCAAATAGGCTAGATGGCCAAATATCCTAACAAACCATACATCAATGAAATCTTATTTATTCAGCTTTCAGATGATATAGTTGTATAAATCTCAATTGTAAAACATTGTCCCTCATGACTAGTTTTGTGGTCCAGAGTCACATATTTTTTAATTATGTTTATGTTTACCACACCTGTGTTACCTGAATCTGAAAAAAGAATACAGCGCACATCTAGAGAGATTATTTATTGAATGGCTTTATATTACACCTGCCAGCTTTTTTGATATCGAGCAGGGTATGGTGCATTCTCTGTGGTTAATATTTTGTCAACACCACACGAAGGCCAGTACTTTATGACTAGATTCCTGTAGTTTTGTGCAATCATCGCACTTCCGCAAAACTATCTGAACAGCCTTCAAGAACAAGAGCTGCTCAGAGCAGCACAGCACACAGGTGTGCGCACCAACCCGGAAACACCACAGCAAAAACAACAGGTGAGTGGTCGATAATTCCTCTGGAAGATACATTAGGACAGTCACTGTGGAATAGAAAATAAACCAATTTAGGCAGATTATGTGTTTATATACGATTAGTATACATAAGGATGGAGTTCTTTGATTTTCTTTGAAGTACGCTATTTTTCCCCTATAACATCTTGTTTCTTAATTCAAAATATTTTTTTCCCCTGAAGTTTAGAATATAGTTTATACCTTAAGATTGTCGTGGTGGTTTATTATCACTTGGTTTATTTCAGTTCTTTTCTTAGAAAACTAGAAAGAACAACTTCCTGTTCATTCAGGATGTAATTTGAGTACATTTGCGTGTTGAACAGGTTGGATTCGTTTATGGGCATCGGGCTTAGTTTCTATTTTCGATAACAGCGTGTGATTAATAAAAATCCCCCATTCAGGAATCCTCTTGCTGAAGTCATGGATAAGAGCATTCAGCAGGATTTTGAGAACCAGTTCAATGATGTGGTCTCTAGACTACAGTCAAAGAAGATGTTTCAGTCGGACTGGGACATTGCCTCGTTTGCGGTCTTCTTCATCTTTATAGGTGAGATAGAATTATGCAAAAATAAGAGATGGAGAGAAGTAATTAAGAATTAGTAAGGAGATGTTAAATGTCCATAGGCATGGTGCTGTTGCTGGTCATCTTGGTTCTCATCCGCTGCTGCTGCTGCTGCTGCTGTGATGAGAAGGTCAGAATGCTGCTGCTGCTGTGAACTCACAGATAACTAGCTATCTATAGATGCACGAGACAGTATAACGGTCATGACATTTGTGGTGACAGCAAGTGTTTCCATATTACAGCCAAGAAGACAGAAGGTGGGCATCGACAATTTGGGAATGGAGCCGTGATCTTCCAGATACAACAGGCACTATAACGTCTATTATGCCACCTAATCATTATATCATTTCAAGATTCAAGATTTTTAATCGTCACATACACAATTATATAGAGCATATATAACCAGCAGTGAAATGTGAGTCAAGTCCGGTCCATGGATAGTGCAATTATTAAAGAATACAACACAGATGAAAATATACATAAATATAGCTATGAAAGAATGAAATAAAAGTATAAGAATAAATATACAAAAAAAAGATGTATACTGTAGAATTAAATATAGAATGGAAAATAATGTGCATGAAAGTACATTGTAGTCTTAAATATTAAGTTACCCAGGGAGGTACAAGAGGCAATGTGCATTATACTGTACTAGTATATATGGAGGAAGGAGAAAGATGTTTTAGGTAGATACTTCCTTATAGGGATGATAAAACCAAAAACCTTTCCCTACTGTGTAAAAACGCTGTTAATATTTACCCAGGAAATCACATGATTTAAATTAATTGTTTATTGTAGATACCAGATGCACTGCAGCAGATTTTATAAAGATGCATGCTCACCAGTTTGGAAGACATTGGCTACTTAAACACTTTATTGAAGCAGGTTATAGCAACTTTCCTGGATGGAACCGGTGCAGGCCCTTAACATATGGCCTCTGTTGAAATTAACTTGTTTTTAGTTGTTCTTTGAACAGTGTTTAATCTGTTAAAACTGGTCTTCCCAGATGCCACTTAACCTACAATCTCTTCTTCAGCCAGCCTTGTCCAAGATTTAAGTGTTTTTAGTGGATTTCTTTCAAATGCTTGACTTTTAAATCTGAAATGTGTATAATACAGAACCTACACACTACAGAAGATTAAAAAAAAAAAAAAAAAAATGCCAATGAGATTTGCAAACAGATAAGCAATGCTTTACTTGTGAAAACTCTACCTTGGAAAAATGAGGGTCAATATTTGTTTAACTTTTTATAATGTACCACATTGTTTGTATAGCTTTTAGACTTTGTAAACAAAAAATAAATAAAATACATACCTTTTAAATGAACAGCATATAGCAAATAAAATGCACCTTTTATTTAGACATACGCACTGGATAATTTATTGAGTGTAAATGAGGTGGGAGAAGAGCAAAGTAAAGTTCATAATGTTGATAGTATGTTTATTGCACAAAATATTCCATATTAAGCAGGAAATATACATGAAAATAGCTAAGGTTTTACTTAAACGTGAATCAATATTCAAATTAACATGCGTGAAATCAATAAGGACACAAATTAAGTATATTTAACATGAAATAAATAAAAATGTAGCAGTAAATGAACTATCAGCACAGAGAAACCTTTCTGTAATGATCACAAACCCTGAACTATCGCTTGACATGACATTCCTTCGTTCATCATGGAATGCTGAACCCTGCTCCCTAATCAGCCATCTTCAGGAATGTGTGTCATTTTAATGGACTATGAAGCCCTGACATGTTCACGGTTAGTGTTAATATAATCATACTAGTTGAGTCACAATGGCAAATACACTATTGGTCATTTATGCACATTCATAAGCATATGATAATGGTCTCAATGCTTGTACTTTTCTGCATCGATGAGAGTCCCTGGCGTCAGATAATATTCAAGTGTTACCACACCCTGGACTAAAAGGCAAAAACACTGGTAAAATGAGTTTGAAGAGGTCTCTCAACAAATCAACTGGAATATTTCACAGTTTTTGTGACAAATAAGAACGTTAAGCATTGTGTATTTAGTAGCATTTCCTTCCTAAAGCCTAAACACATAAAGATGAGGTTAACTTCAATATAGGCAAGATTACTGACAAACTGTCAACACTGACAATGACAAATACTGCATAAACACAAAAAGGTGTCACTGAATACCTTCATCTGAAGAGCCTGTCGTTTCAAATGAATGAATTCAGTTTGTATACTACATACACAGCGCACTCTACTTCTGCTGCAGAACACATACTGAACAATAAAGCACACAAAATGAATAAATACATGGTCATATAGTAAAGTCACAACAGATTATTTCAGGGAGCTTGTTCATGGAATTCTTTGTTCCTAGTGCATCCTAAAGCATAATAATTTAGATTTATCATCACTGACTGTAGGGTTTTGGTCAGATATAGCTTAAAAAGGTCTGTAGTTCCAGAAACTAGAGAAGACAGAAATCTGCAAAGAAAAGAAAAGAACATGTGAATTGATCATCTATTAGGCAATGAAACGTATTGATTGCAGCATTCCAGTTAGATCGGCTCCCCGTGTCAAAGATTTGCAAACAAATGGTGTATTACACAGATATTTGAATTAGTCTACACGACAATCATTAACAACAACTTGTTGAGTTCTACCGGTTCTGATCCACATTTTACACTACAGTTCAATATTTGGGTTTAATAAGTTTTAATTTTTTTTAAGAAATTATTATATTCAGCAAGGATGCATTACATTGATTAAAAGGTACAGTAAGAGAATTGTTTAAAATTATATTTCAAATAAATTCTGTTCTTTAAAACATTCATAAAAAAAAAAAAAGTGGATTCACAGTTTTCATTAAAAAAAGCACAATGTTTTCAACATTGATAAGAAATGTTTAAGCAGCAAATTAGCATATTAGGATGATTTTTGAAGAATGGAGTAATATCTGCTCTGCCATCACAGAAATAAATTACATTATAAATTCAAATAGAAAATTACTTTAAATTTAAATATTTCACAATATTATTGTATTTTTGGTCAAATAAATGCAGCCTTGGTATAAGACTTTTTCAAAAATATTTGCAAAAAAATCTTAGCAACCACAAGCATTTAAATAGTTGTGAATGTTTGACTTTAATTTTACATTCACTGTTCTAGGTGGAATACTAAAAAAAAAAGAGTGCTGAACTAATATCATCAGACATACTTTAAACAACAAAAAAAATAAATCTTTGAAAATCATTGTCAGCAATCCTAGTAATTCTATTAATCAAAATCAAAAAATTTTAGGTTTTAGAATATCATCAATGTAATTAATCAACAGTTAATGCAGCACGAATTCAAAACTCAGTTGCTCTGATAACCCTCTGACGTTGTTTGGTTACCATGCATTGTTCTTGAATTATGACAGTGACTGTGCAGGTGAGATGATGATCGTTACCATGTCAACAGGCCACACCCACCTTATCTTTGAGCTGCTGACAGAGCTGCAGGGAAATGGTGAAAAACACCAGCGTGTCATTCAGCCACGGCACCACACACTCCACCTTATGGACGTGGCTCACCTCGAACTTGGTGTTGTTGTATTCGCTTGAGGACAAAAATTAAATGTGCCAAAAACACATTACGAAACTCTAGGAGACTGACTGCGTGTGTTGCAGCATGAAAACAGGAAATGTGATGAGCACTTACAACATTGCTCCTGGATTATGCAGCACTGAACTTCCTGCCGATTTGAAGTTCTAACAGAAAACAGAAAGATTGTGCATTTTAAACACACACACACACACACAGGTTCTTGTTAAGAGTAACCAAAAAAGGTTGCCTTTTTTTTTGTGCCGATGGCTTGATACCTTAGTAGTGTTAGGCTGCAGTACATGTAGTTGATACACGGTCAAACACAGTTTACTGAGATTGATATAGAAGTTCACCATCACGTCACCAGGCATTGGAGGTGTGAACATTTTCTAGAAAGAACAGGAAAATATTCACAAGAGCACATTGAGAATCCACATTAAGATCAAGTGATGATCCCCATACTAACCACTAGGCCACTGGCTGCGAGCTCAGGAAGTGTCATGCTGGCTGGGGTCGTCAGTCTGTTTCTGGCTCGGCTCAACTGAAGCATTACTGCATCCATAAGCTGAAACATCAGAGTCATGTCACTAAGTGCAATCTCACTTCACAGACAGTACCAGTGAAAATGGTGACTGTAAGGAAAGAGTGTTCCTATTCTTGAGTAACCTTTAGCACACATCTTTAAACTAAAAAAAACTTAAAATTACAACAATTTTTGGTAGCATTTAGCATGTTCACACTTGCAGCGCACACACATACAGGACACAAAAGATGGGAGCACAACATCTTGAGTTGTGCTCTTTAAAAATGACTATTTAAAATAGATGGCACATTAAATAAAATGTGTCTGAGTGCAGACAGCAGTAAGAATGGTTGTCTGCAGTGGCCTAATGGTTGTGGCCTAATGGTTAGAGAATTGGACTTGTAACCAGAAGGTCGCAGGTTCGAGTCTCGGTGCTGGCAGGAGTTGTAGGTGGGCGGGGAGTGAATGAACAGAGCTCTCTTCCACTCTCAATACCCATGACTGAAGTGCCCTTGAGCAAGGCACTGAACCCCAGTTGCTCCCCGGGCGCTGGATATATACCTGCCCACTGCTCCGGGTGTGTGTTCACGGTGTGTTCACTTCTCACTGCTGTGTGTGTGCACTTGGATGGGTTAAATGCAGAGCACCAATTTCGAGTATGGGTTACCATTCTTGACAAATGTCACGACTTAACTTCAAATGTTTGTGAAATACAAACCTTATTGACTTCAGCCCCAGTTTTGAAGGTGTAACTCTCGTCACGGCTGCTTAGTAACTGCAGGGCCTGATTCACATGGTTTCGGGCATCCTGAATCTGAGGAGGGGCAAGATGCATTTAACAGCTATTTTTATAATATATAAACAACCCCAAAAGAGATTGTTGAAATAAGGCATTTCTAAGATCTTGTTTTGATTCATTCATTAATTTACATGTTTTTAAAGATCATTGAGTGAGAGTGAGAGAGTGAGAGAGTGAGAGAGAGAGAGAGAGACACACACACACATTACCTGCTGCAGTTTCCACTGTTTATCATCGCGGAACGCAAAATGCATGACTTGACTACTTTTAGCAACTTTAATATTAATATCCTGCAAGAAAAAAAAAAAAAAAAAAAAAAAAAAAAAAAAAAAAAAAAAGGCAAAAATTAATCTTTCCATTTTATATAGAGTCTAATAACAGCAAAAAGTAATCAATGAGCTCAGATAAACTGCACTGCAAAGTCTCATTGCAATTCCACTGGGTGACATAAAGACATTTTTGTTAAATACAAGCTGTGTCACAAATGACACACTAGACACTATGTACTTATGCACTATGTACTCAATCATGCAGTGTAAGAATTATATAGAAGGTTATTTTGTCATTCACAAACAGAGAATGTGAATGACATCCTCCTCCTTCACTATGTAATAAATGCAGATCTGTGATGCACCTATAGTGTTTTAGAAATTTGAAAAAGTCCAACTGAAGTACCAGAAGCAAAGCAGTGCCCTTCTCGCTGAAAGCGGACTTTATTTTCATGATGTTGTGAAACATACTCACAGCCTGAGTTAGAGCTTCTCCTTGTAGTGTCAAAACCCCTTTCACCTGGTCCATCCTAAATCATATGCATATAAAAAAAAAGATAGATTCATTTAAAAGTATTTCTATACATCTTCAGCGCTGTACACGTTCCCATAAAACTGTAATAACCAAAACCATACATTACTGTATACTCTAAATCTAAAATTTTCCAAACAGAATGGTCTCATTTGATGGCTCTTACGTTGAGCTGCCCAGGATGAAATTCTCTTGTTTCAGTTGTCCTTCACAGAGACCTGGAGATGGCATTGAAAAACGCCTTGATGCCTCCTTTGGTGAAAGCAGACAAATACTATTATCAATGCACTTTTTTATTTTATTTATTTTTTTTTTGTATAAAGATACAGAATGATTCTGTAGTAAGTATCTGAAGATACCTTCAAAATGTCTTGCAGCTGTTTTAGCACCGCATGGACCTCTTCTTTCAGCAGCCAATTAAATTCCTCTTCCTAAAGAACACAAAAGTTGCACACATTTCGCTAAAAATAAACATTCTGTCAAAAATGTATGCACGCGCATCGTGACTAAGGCATGACTTCCTTTCTTCTGTGGAACTCAAAACAAGACATTAGGCAGAATGATGAAGTCTGAAACCCAGTCACCCTTCACTTTCACCCAGTCCAGAGGAAGTCAGTGGTGCCTGAAGCAGCCTTTATTTTAAACAAAACAAGAAATCCACAACATAAAGGTGCGTAAATTCTAACCATTTTCATTTATATCCCGTTAAATCTGCTGCAGAATTAAATGCATCACTGGGAGAAACAGCAGTCAGTATCAGACCGCATTAGCACATCAGCATCGATGAATAAACTGAACAGAGAGATGATAAGGCAGGACAAATCACTGTCACGACTGTTTACTATTTACACTGGGATGAGTTTGGACTTTGTCCCACCAAAACTGCACCAACAAGCTCTGCGTGGCAAAGCAATAAACCCCTTTGCAACTGCAACGCACCTGAAATCTACATCTGAACATGACCTGTTCATAGTCAAATCATGATGACCTAGCATAGGTCTGTGAAGCGGCTTCCATGTAATGAGCAGATCAGTGTCTCACCAGCACAGTCCTCTCTGCTTGACTCGCGGCCGTCATCTTCGCTAGTTCAGACAGAGTCGCGTTAGATCGCTCCGCTCCGAGCATTACAGTTCAGCGAAGCGGGCCGAAATCTGCTGAAAACAACCGGAGCAGTCCCCTATTTACTGTGACTCGTAAACAATTAGGCTTGATATACGCCTCCTTTTTCTGAACTTCCGGTTTGTGTAACCTTGAAATCTTCCGGCTTGGAGAGGACAATATTTTTTTCGTTTATTTTTATTTTTTAATGACGCCAAATCTTATTTGAAAATGTATTGCTATTAATAAACACCACATTTATAAAAAAAAAAAAAAACAAATCAAAACATTTTTTATGTCATGGCATTGCGCTTTCATTTCATATATGAACTCCGGACGGATATTTGAGCTGATAAATAAATAAACAGCTGGACACTCGGTTTGTTTATTCAGAAGGTTCAGTTGACCGCACAAACAAAACAAAACAAAACAAAAAAAAGGAAAAGAAATTTCACATTTACATGAAATTATAAATAACTCCTACTATAACACCAATACTTTCCTTGCACAACTGGAATCAAGTCGTCAGTATCATTACCAGCTCTAAGCCGCGACAATCAAACCATTTACAGCAAATAAACCCATTAGCTAAGACTAAAGAACAGTCTACAATATTAAGACAACAGATGATTAATAAATTCAGTAGAGTCAGACTGAAAGCATGTTATTCCATGTATTCAAACAACCCAACCCTTTGATGGGGATATTTACAGAGTCCTTACTAAATCCAAAATTATCTGATCCATAACTAAGCACTTCAAAGTCTTTTTTTCTTCTTTTTTTAGCAGAACAACAATTTATAGAAAAGGAATCACCCTGTGTTTGTTCTGAGTTTTTTTTTTTTTAAAAAGACCAAATTATATGCCACTGAATTTATGGCTTGTAATATCACTTAAAATTAACAAATGTAATCATAATTTTGGGATAAAATGCAGCATAACGTTAGCTTGACTCAACTTTGTTTTACATCTCTTTTATGAACCATAATGGTAATAATAAAAATAAAAACCCATCCCTCTGCCAGCTGACTGACTTGGACAAAACATGACACATCCGATTTAAAAAGCAAAGCAACTTAAAATGTCTTCAAATTGATCCTCTTTTTTCCCCACAAGTTGAAAGACTTAAATGCTGTGAAGCAAATCTGTCTGTAAAATAGTGAAGCTGGAAATCAGAAACATCCATTGCAGAGGTGATAGTCGAGACTCAATAATGGGAAACTACTGGATGCTTTTCAGCGTTCACTTCATTGTAAATGATAAATCATTTCAGGATCTTCTGTGTGATTATTACACAACCAAATTTCAATAATAAAAAAAAAATAAATAAAAAAAAAATACTGCATTTCTGATAAGGCAATGAAAAAAAAAAATCAATTACTCGTGAACAGGTGACCTCCAAAACTGAAGGAAAAACTCAATAAAACGTACGGCCAAATTGCACCTGACATGATGGTGATCTTTAAGAGATAAAATAAATAAATACATCTATCTTGTATGGGTATTAAGGCAATGCAGTGGCTTTTTCTTTGTCGTGCTCCTTAAGCCTGTTTGTGATCAAAAGTTCATACTTTACAGATTTCTGAACATCAAAAATTACAATGTGGGAGTTCATTTGTAAAGTTATGAATGATAAATAAAAACCCTAACAACACTGCATTGTATGCAGTAGCCTTAAGGAAATGCGGATATAATACACTGCACGTTCTATCATAAAATAACCTCCCACTGAGTTTACGTGCAGCTATATTACAGTCAGTGCAATGCTCAGATTAGGCTGCTAAAGAGATCCCATTACACATGGGAAAACATATCACTGGTGCCCAACAAAATTGATCAGCAGAGGAGAGAAAGACAGAGGGAGAGGAACAAAGAAGCAGGCGAGGTTCGTGGTCCAGGACGTAGATCACATCGACAGGATTAGTGAATATAAGCTCTGTAGACTGCAGACATGTCATTGTCCGACTGGTCCAATGCTTTTGCTCTCTTGTATACCTGCAGAAGAATGAAATGCTTTACTTCAAATGCAAGCATAAGCCAAAATTACACACAATTCACAAAACAGGGTAAAATGACTATCAAATATCCATATACTACAATTACATATGTTCATTACATTTCAATTCAGTTCTGTGGTTTAGTTTAAATTACTATTAAAATGCATTACAGAATCTAAAATACATACATTAGTTGGTCAATCAACAAAGTATCAACTGTGTTCAAATGATAATCCGTTCAGTTACCAAACGTTGCTTTACCTCATTTGCAGCAGCTGCCATTGGTGTTGGATGATTAACCGAATCTCCCATTGAAATGGCTAATCTCAGATCTTTCTGAATATGTTTCAGGTAGTAATCAGGTTTGAAGTTGCCCTGCAAGATATCTGTGAAAAAAAAAAACACATCGAATGTTGAATAAACTCAAGTCTAGGTCATTTGAATAGTTCCAAAGGTTAAACTGTCATGCTGTGTTGCCTCTAGATTCTAATAGTCACCAGTTTCCATTTAAGTTTTGCAATGTTCCTTTTGCAATTTGTGCAATAAATGACTAAACAGGCATTTGGGTGGACACCGTTTAACATTGAGACCAAAGGTTATGATGTCCAAGCAGCACCAGTGTACAGAAAATGGTTAACGGCGGGAAGACTCAAAGGCAGACTCAAATCTACCAACACTTCTTATCTGTATCTTAAAAACGTTAACAAGTAAACCTACTCTGGCATTTCTGGTCCACAAACGTGCTTGCCATTTGTCCTTGGCAAAGAATATCCAAGAATGTTTGTTGCGACTGTCCCGTGGCCTGCGCCAAGGTCAATCCCTCTGCGATGGTTGCCATGAAACTGCCCTGAACCATGTTAAGGATCAGCATCATTCTCGCAGCATTTCCTGCTTCCCCTGCTTTAATGGAAAAGACAAAGTTAATATCACGTGGAGGCATCTACCTCGTACACAGCGTGACTGAAAGGCTTTAGTACCTATAAAGAAAGATGTCTTCCCCATTGCCTGGAAGCAGCTGCTGCAGTCTTCATAAACACTGCGGTCTCCTGCAGCAACAATGACCAGCATACCGTCATTGGAAAGCTGCTGGCTGCCCGAAACCGGGGCTTCTAGGAATCTGCCGCCTCTGGATGTGATGACCTGCAGATTCAGATGAACCTTAGTAACGGACTTCCCCTGGTAACGTCATGAAAGTCCCGTCTAGATGATGTTGGTTACCTGTGCGAGCTCGATGGTGGTTTCTGGATCAACGGTTGACATCTCTACGTAACATTTGCCTGGTCTGATTCCCTGTAGGACTCCGCTAGGACCTAACACAAGCTGAATGGACATAATACTGTATATGTAAACTGAAGGAAAAGCAGCTTGACAGATTGGAAGAAAAAAAGAGCCATTTACAAAACATTGACCTACATCTCTGGCAGCTTTTGGGTCTGATACACAGGAAAATGTGATATCGCACATGGACACAACTTCTGCTGGCGTTCGTCCTAATCTGGCACCTTCTTGGATGAACAAATCACACTGGAAAAATAAGAAGAAAAAAGATTAAAAACCGAACCATTCACTCACTTAGTGTAACCTGAGAAGGAACCATATTTAAACACCTTTGATTGTACCTTCTCTGCCGTGCGATTCCAAACAGTCACAACATGCCCCATCTTCAACAAATTAGAAACCACACCACTTCCCATCAGTCCAAGTCCAAGGAACCCTATCCTGTTGGGAAAACAAATAAATATTGCAAATATTACAGTTATTGTCAGCATACTGATTTAACAAACATTAGTCATGGAGTATTTGTTTTTTTAGATTTTCTAAAAAGAACAAGCTCACAAGAGTCATTTGTTTGTGAATCAGACTACACTGGTAGTGTAGTTCAATTCCCCCCAACCAATCCCAATCAACTTTTTTTTTAATCGGATAATTGTCAAATTAAAATTTCAATTCCGCCTATCGATTCCTATGCACTTTTTTTTTTCTTCCATCTATGACCTAGCAATCTGCCTGGACCTTGCTCCAAAGTTTGGCTACATTTGCGATCAGAAGCCAACAAAGCTAAGTATAATATCTGTGATAGCTAAACATGTTGCAAGAGAGGTGTCACCACCAACATGACAAAGCACATCACGATTCAAACACCAACGTGATTCTGTTCCTAAATTACAATTATTCGTCCGTTGACCCATTTGACCTAAAGAGAGCAGCTGTCATCTGTCATGAAAGACAGTCTTTTCAGCCACACAGTAACAGTTTTTGTTACAAACATTCAAATCACAGAAGTACTGGGATAAAAGTTTATAGTCCAGGACTAAACTGTGTGTATGATGTGTATGGTAGCGATTCAAATAGAGTAAATCACCTTTTGAAAGTAATTTGACACTTCAAATGAAGATTTATGGATTACATTGTTATGCCAGCAGGCGGTGAAAAGGGGCTGTTAAAATGTATTTGTCTTTGAATCATACATCATTAATTCATATATTACACACGATTTTGTTTAGTTGCCTAATGTTTTTCCTTCAGAATCATGAGAGAACCACAACTTTCATTGGTGAAAAAAAAAAAAAAAAATACCCTCAATTTATCCAGAGTCATGCAGTTCTATTTTGACCTCTTAAACAGTCCAGTTTTTATGTAGCCTGTTGATTTTTGTTCATGGTATTCAGCTCCAATAAATGGTTTGCAAAAAAAGAGACACAGGATAAATGTCTGATATCATTATTTAATCGCATTGGAATCAAAAAGAATCGGAATCGATATGCAGAATCGGAATTGATCAAATTCAAACGATACCCAACCCTAGTAGTGCACTAGTTAGCGCAAATACTGCAAACACAAAAAAATCATCAGCGCAACAAAGTGGCATCTGCAGGACAGGAAGCAATGTATGAATGCAAACATTTAATATGCAAACATATTAAAAAATAATAATGATACACTAACATCAAAAACCCTTCCCTGGGATCACAGAAAAAAAAAACTAATTTAAATAAAAAAAAAAACATGTAAATTTTATATGAAATATTTATTAAATTAGAAATGTTGTCTCAGAAACTAAAATGAAATAATAAACCTGAATTTCCAGATTTGTAATCTCAGAACTTCAATGTGGTCTCACCGCTAAAAACATGATTCTTCCTTATTACCTTTTGTCTGTAGGTGTGATGCTGCCGTTGATGGCTGTGCTGTCTGCTGCTTGAATAGATGTTGATCCTGTGTCCTTCAAGACAATACACAATTATTAAAATGACCAAGAAATGCTAGCTGGCTAATTAGTAGGTAAATGAAGAAACTAAGCTGTGAATTACTAGACAGCGCTCACCTCCTCGATTATCTTTAAGCGTTTGGTGATGGGCTCCATCGATGAAGCTGGCTGTAAGGAAAAGGGAGATTTCCTTGTCAATCAAAGTCAGTTCAGCAGATTCATTTTAGATTGTCTAGAAACAGCAATCAGTCTTGCACACAAAGGATCCTAGATACACATTTATTGAAAACACCAAGTCCAGAGCCAGGGGAGGAAAACCAGGAGGAAACCTTTTGGCCCAACAGTCACAAATGATCTCAAGTGCACGTTATTCATTGCTCGGTCAGCTTCCAGTAAAGATTGCACTTATATTATCCTCTGCTGTCCTGTCACGCAGCTCTTTCTGCCATATCTGATGTGAGAGCTGGGAGCGAAGCCAGTGTTAGGAACTGAAAATCAAGTTATCATGCTCAGCCACATGCTCCGTTTCAGTTTAACTGAAACTTATACAGGCTGACGCAGCCTAAATGAACCTTTCTGAGAAAAACCTCAGGCAATTAAGATCTGTGTCTCCTTTTTGGAGATGTAATTTTAAGATCAATTTGTGTCTGACTGTGGTGCCTGAAAGCAAAAGGGCAAAAGGACAAGCAAGAAGGAAATGTTCCTCTGAAGAGGAAGTGCCAAGAGGAAAGGAAGAGTCATTTAAACAGTTTGTTGGTATAACTGGCACATGAACAGAAGCACAAGAGTATTTTGGCTGGGCGTCTTTGCTGGCTGAAAACAAGCTTTTCCGATACAGTTTTTTCCTCCAATCCAATCAATTATTCAGACACACTAGCATGTAACAAACTGTGCAACCATAGCCAGAGTCCAAAATTAACTTTTTGCCACTATGGCCATAAATATTTTCAATATTTTCAATTAAAAAATATATATTTTTTTTTTACCATAGTACCTCTTAGAAGTTTGGAGTTAGTAAGATTTTTTTCTTACACCAAGTCTGCATTTATCTGTGCAACAATATAGGAACACTAATACGGTGTATTTTTATTACAATAAAAAAAACCCTGATTATAATATATCTTAAAGTATCATTTATTCCTGTGATGCAAAGCTGAATTTTCAGCATCATTACCCCAGTCTTCAGTGTCACATGATCCTCCTGAAATCATTCTTATATGATGATTTGCTGAAACATAAACATTAATTATAATCAATATCAAAAACAAAAATCACTTCCTAATACCTAATAACCAATAAACAATTAACAATATTCTTTATTCACAAGGACAAAGTTCAAAAGAAAAGCATTTATTAGGAAATCTTTTGTAACACTATAAACATCTGCCAGTAAAAAAAGTATTATTTTCTTTCGAACAATAAATCTCCTTGATCTCAAACTCTTAAATGGTAGCGTAAATAATTAGCTACTTAAATTTCTGAATAAACATTTTGGACCCTGACCACAGCCGAGACAAAGACCTTGTAGAAAACCATAGCCAAAAATAGTTTTTAAACTGCAAAGTTGAGTACATGTCAGCTCACAATCTCAGAGGATCAACCAATAAGCTTGACGTTGTCAGTTTCCTTAGGTAAAGAAAAACTCAGTACAACTGCCATGCTGCAGATTCGGCCAACTAGCATCGCCAGAAGCAGTTTGGGGGAGGATATTATTCAGAAATTATTAGAGCAGCCATTGTGTGCAATGTGCAAGAGACAGGGATAAGGTTGCACTAACTAGAAAATCATTCAGCATCCCAGCAAAAAGTCTCCTTACCTTCTCAGACTGGCTGAGCAGAAAGTGATGAAAATGTGGGTCATCCTTTACTTGCTATAATGGAAGAGAGTTAAATTGGAAACTATTCTCCAAAGAGACTTACTGACCTGATAGTTATTTAATCTGCAACTAATTACAGCGACATGGTGAGAGGTGCAACTATACAGTGAAGGACAAAAAGTACAGTAAAGGACACCAGCGGTGCACCTGCTATGAAAAGTCCCAGCTGTAACTGCACCCAAATCAGCCTGTGGGTACGTCTTACTGATACCTAAAAAAGGGCACATGTGCAGATCCCATAAAAGTGCAGAAGCAAACTGTGAATGTAACCTACACTGCTCTCCCATTTGAATCCTGTTACTGTTCCAGCGACCAGCCGTCGTACAGAGGATGGCTCTGGGTCAGAATCAGTCTGTTCTTAAGGGAAAGAGAGACACATTCACCGTGTGTACAGAATGGCTTTATCTCATGAAACAAAGCCCTAAAATAGCTGCATCTCAACCCAGTCAAAATATGGCACTGGTCACACTGCAAAAGATGACATCAGTCTCAATGAATGGGTGGGTCGCGCTTGACAAATCCACCTCTAAAACATACAATTGTAACCTGACTCCACAGCAGGTGCAACAACAAATGGCCTTAGCAGAGGACTTTGATGAAGCTGACAAAAAATGTGTTGGGCTATGACCTAGCCTTGCCCTTCCACACAATGGTATTTAATGGTAAAGCGATATTCTCCAACCTTGTCCGACGAGCCACCCTTGAAGGCATCCTCATCATCTTCTTCAATGATCTTCATTGGTTTAGCTGCTTTACGCCCTTTATCTGACTTGCTCTTGTCATCAGAGTGTGTCTGTAAAACAAAGTTTACACAACATGAGGAATTATTTCGAAATCCACCAGGTAGTATTTCAGAAGAACCTGTTTGTACCTGGTACCAATACATTTTGGGGGTCAAGAATAAGTGGCAACATACAAGAGAGGTGTAAATGGAGCCCAGAGCTTTAGATGTAATTTACCATCCAATAAAAACGTCTGACCAACATTCGTCTCAAAATACCCTGCTTACAGTGTGATTAACTTAACATATGTGGGAACAACAGTTTGCTGACTTTGTGATATGCTTTTAAACACAGGCCTTGTGAGCAATGTACGTCCGATCTTTAAAATCCGATCACAAGTGGTGACAGCAAACAGAAATGCATGTTACAATCGGGCGTAAAGAGGGATTTGTCTTGCCTGACCACATCTTGATAACAGGTGTAACTAAGGCCTTCCACCCAAGAGACATATTTCTCTACTTACTTTCTTGTCATTCCAAATCTGTAAGACTACTTGGCAACCATTTTAGTAACAGTTTTGGTGCCAACTTCCATTATACAAGCAAAAAAAAAAAACAATGAGACATTTCTTAAAATGTAACAAAAGAAATCCATACAGGTTTGGAACCACTTGAGGCCAGTTATATGTATGTATATGTATGTATATATATATACACATACATACATACACATTTTAATTGAGTGAACTATCCCTTTAACAACAAAAACAGACCACATGGTTCTTTTAGGCGTTTTACAGCTGGTATTAATACACGCATTTTCATCAATCCCATAGAAGTGGACAGTGGTAAACACAGGTGTCAATTGGGTATAAAACATTTTGAGCTTGTTCACATTCCACACATGTGATCAAATACGTTCGAACAGTCACAAAATATCACCTATTGGCCTAATACGTAATCATTGTAGGATGTCTTGTGAAAAGGTGCACCAAAACAAGCAGTTTAAACTTTGCTGTGTTGTACCAAAGCATATGAATTAGTCAAAAAAAATTCACACCTGCTTTCTTTATCCTTTAGTATAGTACATATTTATTTACTGCTATGTCAGCATCAAAGGCTATTTTCATGGCAAAAACAAATTTAAAATATAATAAAAACCAGCAAACAAACAAACACTAGTTATATCACACAAGATTAACATGAGAAAAATTATTTTCCTGGCAAAATCTTTCTTTATCCTTTAGGTCACTGTCCGATTGCATGTACAGTGTGACAAAATAACAAGCGTTTAAGATGCAGTTTAATACCAGCCACAAAACGTCTCAGCGAGCACCGCTCGTGATCAGATCAAAGAAAAGCCAAGGTAGAAACAAGAGCACAAGTTTGTGAAGATACGAACCTGATCCTTCCCCTTGGCCTTCTTCAGGTACTCCTCAACGGCATCGACAGCCTGTTGGAAGCGCTTGCCTTTGTTTATCTTGATCATCTCCTCTTTGTGGGGGTGGTAAGGCTTCAGCTGCTCTACCTTGATCCAGGCGCTAAAAGGGCAACGCATATCAAAAGTCAACATCGGCTTGGTTTAAACTCAAATCCTCTGCAAACGAGAGGAAGTGAGTGTGAAAGACTACGACCGTCTCTGTACTCACTGATCTTCAGTTCCAAAAAACTTGACAAAGAAGCATTTTTTGCCCCTTGGCTTCTTCAGATCCTTGGGAGGACTGACGATCTGAAAACACAAAGGTTAGGGATCAGTAAACGTGACAAACCAACACATCATCCGAATGAGTCTCTCAAACTCAGTCAGCCGTCTACACAGAACACCTTTCTGGATCTGTTTTGACGTTTAATGTGAAGCGTTCTTGCTTTGGTTGGATTGAAAGCAACCAAAAACGCTTTCTAGATAGCTAACTTAGCTCACTAGGTTTTGAACCCGACCTCTACATTATATGCAAGAGCAAGAGCAGAAAAACAACACAAGTTCAACTCAATCGTTTACACGAACAGATCTTACCTTGCCTGGCCAAGGTGGATAGCGTCCAAGCTTACCCCTGAAACATAAATTGAGACGACATTTAGTATTTTAAATAAACCGTGACACGATTGAGCGTTTATTAACTGAAAGATCTCGCGCCTCGAAACAAGCTAGCTATCGTTAGTGTATAGCAAAACCCGTTTCAACCCCATCAGCGATCAAACCGCCCCCCTAACTGCACCGAAGCTTGTATTAAACTCATAACTACACACCTAAACTTAAGAGGAAACACTCGTTTAGTGTTAAACACACTCACATCGCAGGGTTTCGTCAAAAAGCATATAAAGTAATCGTTAGCTTGTATGCTAAGCTCTCTCAAGCCTGCTGCTCGGCGTTTGGCTTGACGACACATAAACTGGGCCATATGTTAGATTTTTAAGAAAACATTGTATTGCAGCCACGACAAAATGCCGTTCACGTGCACGGAAGAGAATTTAACTTTGACGAGAAATTAGATCGTGTAAAGTTGCAATTTTGTATCTTATCTTACCAAACCAGATCCCCGATCCTTAGGTGCACGGTCGCCATCTTAAACTGTTAGTGAGAAACGTCGCACTGAATGCAGGGAATGAACAAAACCCGACTACACCACACACGCCACACAACGCGACGCGACGCGACGCGACGACCAATGGAGCCTGTTACTACGGGCGTAGTTTCGCTCGTCGCTCTTTAGCAGTGTAATGATACGATAATGACACTGACCTGCTTCGTGTATTTTAAAACAGCAGGGTCTGGAGAAGTTATAGAGTTTAAGGTTATATAAGGAAATAGACCGAATTCGTTCGACACTGAATGGAAATGATTCATGTGGATTTTTTCTAACAAAACAAGCAAATAAATAAAGGTTATTCTAGGTCTATTTGGATAAAGCTTGGGAACAAATGTAACACGCGATGCGTGGTGAAAAGTGAAAACAGTATGTTAATATCATTTATAAATACATTTAAAAAAAATATTTTGTCAAATTATGTAACAATTAAAATTATGTAAAACTATTTAAAAAATAAAATTAAAAAAAACGTGTTAAATAACGCAAACCAAAAAATATTGAGCGCAAACCGTAGGCCATTTGATTCTAAATATGTATAAAAATGTAATTTCCAATGCTACTAAACATAATACATCCTTTAAGATCGCATGGAAACAGTGTTGGGTAAGTTACTCTAAAAAAGAAATTAATTAGTTACTAATTACGTCTTCAACAGTGTAATTAGAATACTGTACAAATTACTCTCTCTCTAAAAAAGTATTTAATTACTTATTACTAATTACTTTTTATGTCCTATATCAAAGTTAATGAATGATACAAGGATACACATGAAATGGTTCTTTTAATTCGTTCAAATAAATAAAAGATAACTACTTAAATTATTCAATTCACACTATAAACAATTAACCAATAACCAACAATAACAATTAACTATGAACAAAATACACCTAATTACTGCTTTTTTAATAAATAACAAATTTTTTAATACGTAGTAAAGTAGTTGTTGACAATTAAGTTTAAGAATTGGGATTTAAAATAAAACATTAATATGTGCTTTTTAAATAATAATTAAAGAGTCAATATCCCAAGAATATTCATGCTAATACCCAACTAGTTAATATTGAAAACTGGACACTAAAGTGTTACCAATATTCTTACTAACTCACCAAAGTATTTAAAGTGAGAAGGGGACATAAAAAGCATGCATTTTAAGGTTAGACTTTACATTTCGATGTTAAATCCACTATTGTATTGTATATAAATGTTTTACAGTCTATACATAGTATTAAGTTTAATTACACAAGAAGTAACTGCAATTAAATTACAGAAAAAATAAGAGTAATCCCATACTTTACTTTTTCAAGGGAAAAGTAATTAAATTACAGTATGGAAATGACACTGGCCATATCAGCATTTGATAAAGCACAAAACTGCATCTGTGGTGTGAATTTTGCTTAATTGTACATTAACTTTACTGCAGTTTAACAACTGTCCAGACTTTTTATTTCAAAAATGTAAAATAAATAGTTTCACTCTTATTAAAATATAAATCCTAAACTGAATGATTTAAAAACGCAGTGTATTTTAAGCAATCAAAACCATTTCGGTCTTGTATTGTTTGGGAACCATTTAAACCATAGATGAAAGACACCTACAGGTTTTGTGCAAAGACAGCTTGAGCTTTTATTACTTCATGATAAAGACAAAGGGAAAGAGCACAGTTCTCCGATTTATCCTCATTTCATTTTTTTTTTCTCAAATCAAACATGAGAGTAGAATAATCTGACACAAGTAAAAAGTGCATAAAGAGGGACAGATAGGGCCATAACTTTATCATTAAGGCACACATTTTATATGCATATATTAGATCAGATTACAATAAAACTGAACTAGATTTCGTCTGCTGATCTTCCGCGAAGATTCATACTTATAGTGATAGAAACATTAACCCAAATTCAGCACCATAACCAAAGCAACCCCATCTTGCATTGATATAAGAATGCATTTAAAAACAAATACATACTGTATTGAGAAAGTGAATCTAAAAAGAGATTTCAGCTGCAATTTGGGAACACAAACAGCACGTTTACGTAAGCTCTATTTAATGTTGTTTTTCTGATTAATGGATTTATTTGACTCTGCCTGACAGCATGAGACCGAACTCCTGGATGCTGATCTCTTTGTTCTGATATTGTTGCAGCTGACGGTTTGTGATGTTTCCAGCCCTCAGAGCGTCTTCGATGGCAAACTTCTTGCCTGATTTTCTGTCATGAAGGACGGAGGACTCGCCATTCGGACCCTTGACTGTGATCTCCTCCCAGTCGCATTCTTGACTCTGAAGGTTGACGAACATTTTCCAGTCGATTAGGCCGAGCTTGTAAGCCTCCTCAGGCCTCATCTCCTTCCCTGTGTCCGGATCGATGACGACAATCGAGCGGCGGAGGTGGCTTTCTCGCTGCTCCCTCTTCACTCTCATCGCAGACAGACTCTTCTGAAGCTTTTCGATTTCTGCGTCTTTCTCGATTCGAATGCGCTTGAGGTCAGAGAGTTCTCTTTGCAAGGATTCCAATCGAATTTCCAGGTTCCTGCTGCTTTCCACCGGAGAAGTCTCAGTGATGTGTCTGGTTTCTTTTGTCGTGATCTCGATCTCGGATTGAAGCTTCCTTATTTCGTTCTGTAGGCGCTGGTTCTCCTGCTGTAACCGGTTGCTTTCGTCGCGAATGTAGTTGAGTTCTTTGGATGATTTTGTATTGGTGAACTCCACCTCCGAAAGCTTGGAGTTTAGGTTGATAATCTCTTGGTCCAGCTCGCGACGTCGCTTTTCCTCTTCTTCAAGGCTTTTCTTTAGCCTTATAATGTCCATCTCGGCCTCTGGGTCTCGTTCGACTTGAACTTTTTCGGTTCGCACAACTTTTTCACGCACTTCCGTTCTCTCAAGTATTTCCTGCTTTTGCAACAAAAGATTGTACTCCTTCTCCAAGAGCATACGCTTGTGCCTCTCCTCTTCAACCTGAAGACGTAGGATGGAGTGCTCTTTTTCTTGTTGAGGGTCCTGCTGGAGAACGACCTTTTGCTTTACTGTAACCTTTTCTCGGTTTTCCTTGTCCCTGATCTCCAGTTCATTGAGCCGCACTCTCAGCCTCTGGATTTCAAGCTCAGCTTCTCTGCGGGCTCTGCGTTCACGTTCCAGCTCCTCAAGCTGAATGTCCAATTCAGCCCTTTGATGCTGCAACCTGATCAGCTCTTCTTTCAAGATCTCTCTCTGTTTCTGCTCATTGTTGATGTTTTGAGTGAAGGTGTCACATTCAGACCTCAAGAGTGGATCCTGCTCCATCTTCACTACTTCTTGCTGGACAATCTTCTCCCTCACCTGAGACAGGTCGATCTTCTTGATCCTGATCCGTTCTTCATTGGAGGCCCTTTCGTTTTCCAGGTCCAGACGTTTCCTCTGTTCCTCAGCCAGTTTCCGCTTGAGACTCTCAATCTCCTCCTTGGTTTTAGGATCTTCTCTGTATTGCAGGATCTCATTCACAACCTCTTTGGTATGAATCTGAGGCTGGGTGTCTTTCCATCGTTGAATCTCATCTTTGAGTTGGAGGATCTCCATCTCAAACTTCTCTGTTTGGTGGGTTTTGTCCACAATTTCATTCCTGAGTTTCTCCAGTTCTCTTTCAGTTTCCGGGTCAATCTTGTATTTGATGACCTCTTTGATGATCTCCTTGTATTCAATTTGTGGGCCTCTGTTTCTTAGCACTATCAGTTCATCCTGTAAGGTCTTCAGCTGGAGCTCTGAATCTCTGCATCTTCTCTGCTGCTCCACCAGGTCAAGTCGAAGATTTGCCACCTCCGCTTCCGCCTTCGGGTCAGGTCGAACAATCTCACGCACTTTCTCCTGAATGATGACCCTCGACTTCTCTTCCTCCAGGCTGGTAATCTTGCGATGAATATCCGTTTTCTCTCTCAGCAAAGAGCTGCGCTTCAGTTTTTCATCTTCGTATTGTCTCCTCAGGTTCTCTACCTCTCTCTCCAAAGCAATATCTTTCTCAACTTTCAGTACCTCTTTGATGGAGATCTTTTCCTCAGCCATTGCCTTTTCCTTTTCAAGACGCCTTAGTTTCTCCTGCAGGAATCGAAGCTCGTCTTCGAGTTCCTTTCGGCTGTTGATTTCTTTTTGTTTCCTGTCAAGCAATAGTCTGTACTCGCTCTCAAGCTGGGGGTCATTCTGAACCTTAATGACTTCCTCCTCCCTGATGATTTCCTGCTCCCTGCTTTTCTCCTCTGCAAGAACAGTCACTTGCTTTTGAATCTGGATGATTTCGTTCTCTCTGACCATCTTCAACCTTTTGACTTCTTCTAGCTCTTCTCTCAGTCTCCTGAGTTCTTCCTCCTGTCCCCTGTCCCTCTCAATGCGGAGCACCTCTTTGACTGTATACTGCTGAGCTCCCTCTTTCATTTCCGTCTCAATCCCACGCAGCTTTACACGGAGGGTGTCCAGCTCGCTCTCTAAGACACGAGTGGTCCTGCTTTCTTCTAAGAGCTTCTGCTGAACCCGGTGATATTCTTCATCAAGTTGAGGGTCATGCACCTGCTTGATGAGCTCTTTTTTGACGATTGTGTCCTGTGGTTTCTGGCCCTCTAGTAAATAGATGTCACTCTGGACACTCTGAATTTCTCTTTCCAGTTGGTCTCTCCGCTGAATCTCTTCCTGAAGCTGTTTTCTGATTCTCCAGGGCTCTTCTCCTGGGGCTGAGGATCTCACCGTCTGGACATTTTGCTGGATTACTGTAACTTCCGGTTGCTGTAAAGAATTGCAAAAATATTGAATGTGTTAAAAAGCAAGCAATGCTTATGCCATACTATGGTTCATTTTATGCATGGTGTATGATAGTATATTTTACCTGGTTAAGAAGGCTTTGAGCAAACTCTAGGTTCTGCAGCCTCTGCTTGTTCACAGCATTCGCTTCAGTGAATCTGGACTCAATTGCAGATTCCTTTAAAACACAACAATTATGTTTAAACTTTACCAGTCAGAAAAACTGTCATTAAAAGGCGTTATTACACGGCTCTGTGGAATACTTGATTCTGATTGGTCAGTCACGACATTCCGAGGTATGTTATCCCTCGATAACAGCCGGTAAAAACTAATAACACAGGCTCATCCGGGTAACTGAAGTTGGCGCTGTACTCTTGCTAGGAACGTTTTTTTCTCGGTGGAAGCTTTGTTTTTGTTTAGCTAATAAAATATTAAAACTTGATTCAAAATTGTGTACAATTATTTATGTCATCCTGGTTTTGCTGATTCGCTTTCTCGTTTCATACAAACACAGCTGCTGCCATTTTGCTAAGATTGTTTTGTACGCAGTAATGGATTATAAGATAACTAAGAAACTAAGATTTTAAAACATTTTCTTCTAAAATCGCCATAATTATTTATGCGGTGAAATGTTATGTAATAAGTGGTATGACTGCACTGTATCCCTTAAATGTCTGTCTAGTTTGAACTTGCCGCTTATTCGCAGCTGCTGTGTTCAAATATTTAAACTCAAATCAATATTTCATGTCTTATGTGGCAAGTATCCGTATAATAAGCAGGATAATGTACATCCAGCCAATCCATCATCAAAGAAAAACATGGATTTAAAAAAAAAACCTTCACCTCTCTCTTCACTTTCCAGGCAGGAGATTCAAGTCTGCTCCTTTTGTATGTCTGAGGAACCAAGCCATCTTCAAGGTCAAGGATGGATTTAAACCGTTCCGCTTCATTTTCATAGTCCTGAAAGCCACAACACAAAGGAGTTCACGGGGCTTTGCATAAACACGATAGTAGGATAATGCTCTGTAAGTAATACACTGTGGTTTTTGTACCTTGACTGCTTGCTGATAAAGCTGTGCATTTCTAGAAACATTGTTCAGGTCTGATTCCTTTCTCGTGATGTCAGAGAGCAGATTCTGTACATTTCAAACACAGTTTTGGTAAATAAATGTAATTTGTAAAATTATAATGCAATTATTGTAATGAGAGAAGGGCTAAAACTCTTACTCTTTGATTTCTCAGTTTGTCATCAATCTGTCTGATGTCATCAGTTTCCCGTGGCTCATAGTTTGGTAGTCGAGAAAGCCAGCTATTAAGGTTGTCATAGTCATTGTTGTAGTTGGCATAAGCGGTTTTGGCTCTTTGCAGACATTGTGATCTGTAAAATGAGAACATTTAAAATAATAAAAGATGCTGATATTTTGTGATTAAACACACTTTCTGTAGGACCTATGCTATAGAAAGAAGAATGTATCTGTATAAAATCAACAAGGATAGCACTTTACAATAAGGTTCAGTTCAATAACATTATGTACATTAGATTTCACAAGCATTAATTAACAGTGAACAATAGCAAATTTACAAATGAAAACAAATTAATAAATGCTCTTCTTGACACATAATGCAATATTAAAAAAATTCAACCTTACATGAAGTGCAGCCATAAACATTAATAGTGAAATCAGTCCTATTATGTTAAGGTGTAATAGAAATAATATAATCACAACATACAGTAAACTAAATAAGATGAATTTGTGTAATTTTCTGTGCATTTAATAACTTAAAATAATATTATCTCACCTTGCTTCAACCTGTCTGTTCAGGTTGTCAAAGCGCTTGGTGAGTTTCTGAACATCAGCCTCTTGCCTCTCGATATCAGGGCAATGTTCTTGCACTTTGTTGGCCATGTTGCTGCAGCTGGCCTTGGCATCTCGCAGGTTCTGCTCATTCTCTATTATAGTAGATCTTTTGCTCCTCAGCTCCGATGCAATATCCTGGAGACAGGAGTATGAGACATGAGTGCATAGTATGCTTAAAAAAAAAGATAGAAGGAAAAACAAAGTGGCATGGATTACTAAACTTACCGCCAACTCACGTTGGGTCTTCTCCAGTGAGGTGAGGTCAGATGGGGCGACCTCCTCTCTTGCCAGTTTGTTTTCATAAGAGGAAAGCAGAGCTTTGCCATTCTGCAGAGAATTCTCCAGCCGATAGGAGTTCTGCAGTCTACAAAAGTGCAATTTTTAGGCTCACAATTCAAGCTCTCGATTAACAAGACATGCATGATTTCCACTGTAAAAAAAGAAAGTTATACTTACTTGTCATCAGAACATTTCAAGAGCAAATCAACTTTATTGTATTTTTTGTTAGCCTCATCCACCTTGGAGTAGAGCTGTGGTGCACTTGCACATTTGGGAGAGGATCTGAGGAAACTCTCAGCTTCCTGTACTTTCGCAGACTTTTCTGGCTCTATCTTACGAACAGCAGCAGCAATGTCCTGTGAAGAAAATACTGGATTAAGGTACAAGGTCAAAACATCAATTGCCACTGAAATAAGGATCAGAAGCAATGCTTTTGTGTTTCAGTTTCAGATTCCAATTCACTTTCAAACATTCATAAAGGGTGTTACAAAACACCAACCAAATACAAAAAAATTAATCATAATACCTTTTTTAATGTGCAGATAGATTTTAACCTAACGTGATACTCTCATAAAGGGTGTTACAAAACACCAACTGAGAACCACCATATTAATGATACTGAAATATCTGCTAAAACTTTATTTAGTAAACATTATTACAGTGAAACCCATTATAAAATATAATTACATTCTGCTGCATTTTGTGCACTATGAAAGACCAAAGACCTAAAAAACCCCAAACTTTGTACCTTTATGTCCTGTAGCCTGTCAGCGCTGTCTTGCACAGGACGTGTCTGCTCCAGTGGGGGGCGCACACGGGAGTAAATGGCCTTCTCCTGCTTATCCAGATCACTGACCACTTTATCCAGTCCTGCCATCAGTTGACGGCATTGCTGCTCTTGTTTATCTGAGGTTCGAGAAATGAATGAATTGAGTGTTTTACTCTCTTTTGGAGAGCTCTGCATCTAAGTTTATTACAGCATAAAAGACAAACCTTGACCTCCTGTACTCTCCTTCTTCAGCTCTGCCAGTCGTGCCTGCAGTGCAGATTTGCTGCTGGCTACTTTCTGTTTGATACCTTTGTGCTGGTTTATTAGACTGCAAAGATGTTTTCAGATTAGACACATTTGTGAGTGTATACATTATAAATTGCATGTACAGATCAGGGAATACCCACTTATCCGCAACGGCCACAGCCTCAGGGTCAGTCGGTGGGATTACGAAGCACACTGCTGGAACACTCATGGTGCGACCATTTGCGTCCTTCACGTCCCATTTTGACCCATTGTTCCTGAGCAGGGTGTACCGCTCCCCTCGCATAATTGAACCCTGTGTCATAAAAAAATGAGCAAAGTAAGCTCTGTTTCAGCTTGATATTGCAGCACAAATTCTTGAAATAAATGTGAAATCCGTACAAAATCCCCTGCACACGTCTCCAGAGGTTTATATGAGATGAATCGTTTGGGTGAAGGTCTTCTTAAGGATTTAAATACATTAGATGGGGGAATCCAAAACACGAGCGGAGACAGAGTGTAACGTTTTTCTGTGCTTACTCATGATAATAGCTGATGTTTCACTGACTGGTATTAGTGGAGCTCTAAGCCGCATGCATAAAGTGAGCGAGAGCTCAAACTCCGTACCTCATTAGTCTCGTATTCACACAGAGCCTCAATAGGGAGCAGTTTCTGAGGAGTCTCCCTGCGGTACTTCAGAGGGAGCACCTGCAGGCTACGCTGCTGAAGAGCTTTCAGCCGCTCGTCGTAATGGTCCATGGCCTTTGCCTGATCCTGTCAATACAAACACAGTCAGCCTTAGATAGCGAAGACACTTTTTAGTTCAGCAAGTCAGTAAAAATGCAGCAATATTAGAATCATGTATTTACATTCAGGTCAGCAATCAGGCCCTCCATCTGGTACATGTCTTTAAACTCAGGGTTATACTTCTGGTTGATCTCGGTTTCCAGGCGCTTCAACAAATCGCTGGTGTCTCTTGCATCCTTGTGGAACTGGAAAAATAAAAAGAATGCACCTGAGCAAGTCTGACAGCAAACATAAGGAAATATAGAATAGGAAATGAAGCAAAATGCGAACTGACTTTGTGATAATCATCCATGTTCTTGAGGTGGTTCTCTTCACAGATGAGCAGGTTGAGGTATTCCTTCCAATCCGCATGTACGGCATCCATGTGTGCCTAAAAACAAGACTGGGTTTAGAATAATCATATACAGCAATGCCACGGTGATATTAAATTTAGGCAAATGTACATGTGCAAATGTTACATTTATGTATGTATTTATATAGAAAGACCCATCACTGATTATATTCTATTTAAATATTTTTTATTACTTATGTAGCTATGTTATGTGCACTGAAGTTATATTTGAAATCATTTGGTTTATTTACAATCAATGCAGTGTATTGTTACGTATTGTGTGCTAGCCTGATGGTGTTTGGTTTTTATACCTTGTTATTATGCTGTTTTTTTTTTTTACTTTATTAGATTTTTCTACAAGTTAAAATTCTGCAAGAAAACAATATCATAATAATACATTAAAACACAAATACATTTAAAAATAAATAAAATCGATTGCCAAAAAGTCTAGAGTGCAGAGTCAGCCAGTACATTATCCTACTGGGACATCATACCTTATGAAGTGTTTTTAGTTGAGAATCTAACTAAGAACCTCTTTAACCCACATATCAATTATGGTGTTTATTTTAAAGTATGAAGCAGATTATTGTGCTTCAAACAGATTTGTCATATGCTGTTAGCTATGCTAAGAGAAAATGTGAAAACTGATATCAGATCAAAGTTTTTGGTGTTTCAGTGTTGCCATAATTACTGCATACTACTCTATAGTGCAGCACAGTCATGCACTGTAAAAAGACATCCCATGATGCATGTGGCAACCACCACTGCTAGTTTTTGACTGCACATTTTTAAGCAAATGACTTGTAGTTACCCCAATGACATTTTTTCCTGGATGGTTCTGCTCAATAAGTTCCTCTCCATCTTCATTCAGCTGGGTGATGCTTTTCTCCTTAGCCTCCAGACACTTGCTAATGAAGTTCTGATGAAGTTTTCAAGTACAAGCAGCATGTTAAAAATATATAGATTCGTTGTTTGCATTTCAATACTATAATCATATCATCTGTAGGAGGTTTGAATCATGAAAGCATAACTGTAACACATCAATACAAGCTATAATCCACAGTCTTAGTACCATCTAGAATTACGACTCATTTATTCATTACCAATGATTAAAGAGTTGTTCATTTACCTCGTACTGCCTCTTGCGGGCAGGGTAGTCCAGGTTGTTGTCGCTCCAGTCATATGCGGTTCTCTCTTCAGCTTGCTGTTCCATCCAGTAGAGCTCGTTGGTGCATCGCTGCATGTAGTCCCTCAGGCTGAGCAGGTTCTTCTGACGTGCCGAGGAGCTCGCCTGAGACAGACATGATAAAATCCAGTGTTTTGAGACACGAGAACTGACAACTAACTATTACAACTTCAAGTTGAAAATTAAAAGCAGAAAATGAAGTCTTACCAGTAGTTTGCTGTACTTCGCCTGCTGGCCATCCGGACCATCCTGTTATGCAAGTAAGCAGATGAGTCACAGATGTCATTCACATGACTGTTCAAAAGAGTCAACTATACTTCTTTTATTCAGCATTGCATTTAAAAAAGGCAGTTAAAAAGTACCCGGTCTCCAGTGATGTACGGAGCCAGTGCCTCGACTTCGCTGTGGAAAATATTGTGCTCCTCTACTTCATTCTCGACGGTCAGCAGATCTTGTCCGTATCCTTTGTTGTTCACATTTGCCTGCATCAGAACACATTCGCACATGAACCGATTGGATTTGAAAGCGTACATTCAAAAGAAAGATAGGGAGGTATGTTTAGATACACACCAGTTTCTCATCAACTATCTTCCCCCAGTTGACGGTGGGAACCTGCTCTGATCGTGTGATGTGGTAAATGCGATCATGTTCCTCACGGAGCTTCATCACACGCACTCGCAGCTGTCTCATACTTTTCCATTGAGGAGAAAAAAAAATGAGTCATCCACAATCCCAGCAAAATTCACAAAAAACATTCACAGCATATAATGTTGCTTCCATGGCATAAAGCATGAGATGCTATTGGATATTTCAGTTAAAAAGGTGGCTATGTAGACAGAGTTATAATGTTAGTACTCACTCCTTCTCAATCATCTCAGCTTGAGGGTGATTCAAACGAGAGGCTTGGGCTGCGTCTTCATCCAGACTATTCAGCAGCTCCAGTGAGTTCAGGATCCTCTTGTTGGTGTCCTCCTGGTACAGGGGCTGCTTGCTCTCATTGATCTTCCTGATATCCTAGAAACATCAATGAGCAACACAATTAAGGATAGTTATGTATCAATAGTTAATGAGATGGTTCACTCAACATGTCATTCCAAACCTGTATGACATTCTTTCATCTATCAAAAGAATATATTTAGAAAAGTGTGTGTGTGTGTGTGTGTGTGTATACACACACACACACAGGTATATACAACATATATTTGTTGTGCAAAAACACAACAAAATGGCTTTGATTTGTATTCCCCAGAAAGAGTCGTTCTGTACTTACCCTGTTGAGATTCTGTTCCGTCTCAATGATGTTCTTCTCCACCTTGTCTGCATTCTTCTGCAACTTGTCAATCAGGGTCGCCAAATCAGTTTCAGGTGGTCTGAGGTGAAATAACAAAGTTTTTTTTTTTTTTTATGGGAGCAGTTTGGGTAAGCCAGATACACACACTTCAGTCTGCATTTTTCCCAAAATACTGCTGCAAATGGTGTAGGTTTGTTATGTTGTATCTCTGGATCTAGGACAGTACGCCTCACTTCACTTCTCTGTCATGCTGAGATGCTCTGAAAATAAATACCGGACTTGAAACACTTTCATTCCACATCATCTGGCACAGATTTCAGATCTGTTAGGAGAACCATGGTGCTAACAAAATAAATGTTCTCTCTGCTGAACCGTTTTGAAAACATGCAGAAATGCTGTTCAACATTACAGCAGCCTTAC
This sequence comes from Cyprinus carpio, assembly GCF_018340385.1. NCBI lineage: Eukaryota > Metazoa > Chordata > Actinopteri > Cypriniformes > Cyprinidae > Cyprinus > Cyprinus carpio. The sequence continues at coordinate 15,879,455 of NC_056599.1, read as the reverse complement.
ATAGTTTTTAGTGCATTCTGCGAATTCTAGAGAAGTGCCATTTGACAGTTTGTGGTAGACATGACTAAACAAATTGCACACCTTGGGTCGTATTTGCCTCAAGGTCAAGGCATGTTGTTTTAACATCCAACAGTATGAATCATTAATAATGAGGTTCATGACAGTTAAAAATATCTCACATGGACTAAACTGATAATGTCCTGTCAGGAAATGCAAGTTTTGTCTTTATTTAAAGTTTTGTGTTCACTGTAGAGCTGAGTTATGAGTGAGATATAGAAACTCAAACATGTCTAACAAGTTTTACTAATGTGTCACTACTACACATGCAAGAAAGATTTTTTTTTAATAGATTTCTATGTCGTCTATTCTGAATGCATCTGCATGTGAAACAAATCAAAATGAGTTGCAAAACAAAGCTGGATTGTTAAAGCATGAGATTATGTAACCAATGTTGTTGTTGTAATTTATTTAATCAAAAACAACTATTAAAGCAGCAAGACGTACAAAAACAAAGCTGGAATTTTATAGATGTAAAATTGGCAGATTTGTAGAACAGGGATGACGGGACAAGCAGCAACATTTGAACTGCTGTTTAAAGAAAATTATTTAATCTGATTTGAAATGAAGATCTGGGTGTGGCAAGTAATTATTTGATTCTCACTTCCCTTCCCTTGAGGCGTTCCCATATTCAAAATATACAAATGCAAAAACATAACAATAAGAAATGTGGACGACTTAAGCACAGTATTAACTAGCCTAAGGTTTTGTCCTTTTTAGCTTGCTGCAAACAAACTGCCCATATCTCAGTATGCCATGCCTTGTTTCTGTCAAAAGCTGACAGACAAGTCACAAAACTTGTCACTGAGTGACCCATTGTGCGTAGCGCAGTCAAACAACACCCAAAGATGACCTAAACAGAAAACTATGTGTTTAGAAAACCCTTTTTTTTTTGTACATCTGTAACTAATAAAATCATTTGGACTCAAACTGAAACCATACTCCTAGAGTAAAATCCTTCATAGATGCAGTGAACGACGCTGCATGCTTTCACAATATTAGTGTCCGATATTGAATCCTGCTGAATCGAAGCTCGAGGCCAGACTCATCTCTCAATCCATCAGAAGTTCATGCTTGTTTGAACTTGCACTAGTCACTCTGTTTACACTTCTCTCCTTAACCAAGCAGCTTTCTTTAAACATTCCCTACACATTTTGACAGCCTGTTCTGATTCGTATGTAACTTGAGAACTGTATACAATAGAAACAAAAAGATGTTGATTACTGTAAATTAGCAATAGCAATACATTATAAACATAATGCATTAAAATTACTGCTGCACATTCCTATAATAGCCTGCTTAGTACAGAATAACCAATTGTATTTGACAAAATAGTTTACACAGTCAGTCCTGTCAGTCTCACCTTGGACTGTCTTGCCTGAACTTCACAAAAGGAGTGTGTCAGAACTAACTAAAAGATCTGTCTGAAGGTTATCTAGTTGCTTATCACAAAGAGATGAGGGTCTAGATACACTCAGTGCAATCATTCAACACATACACTCCTTCACTATAAACATGTTTCCTAAGTAGCCTAGACTACAGTCGAAACCAGACATAAAATGTTCATTTTCTAATAGTTTTGTCACTCGCACTACAAAAAAAAAAAAAAAGGGTTTTAATTGTGAAGTGAGACCAACCGAGTCGTGGAGAAACCAGTCACGCAATGTGTATCTCAGTGAAAAGTTATCCAACCTGTTACAGCGCCACACCCTTACTACAGTAACCTCAAGTCAAGCAAGAATAAAACCGATATAACAGAAAGATATATTTCAAAATACAGGGGTAAATTGTGCAGCATGGCTAGTGAGGCTACTAGAATCCAAACGACAATGAAACGCAACCCTGTTGAAACTCGTAATGACTCCGGACCGATGCAATTTAAAGAGCTCAGCGCGACAAAACAATGCAGAGCGAGAATGTATCCGGTCACCACCGACCTTTTTTCACTGATGGCCACGGTGGTCTTTCCGGTCTTCTTTCTGAACATGATGACAGCTGCGGAGTTTCTGCTGAGATGGCACAGTTAGGATCCCACTCTGCTGTTGTCTGTCTGTCGTTGAACTACCTGACGCGTGTCCCAGGACAGGTAAACCTCACATACAACGCCCACAAGGAACGAAACAGCCACTACCCTCCCAACAAGACGAGCTCTCGCTGTCCGTCAAGGTTTAAAGGTTCGCCGTGCTTTTAACATCAAGCCCATTTAAAAGTACGGGCTGGTGTCCGCCCCTTTCTGAGAGACATACCTGCAGACTATCCAAACAGAGGCGTCGTCCCTTGTTCTTCTGTTTTAGTTTTGTTGGATAGATCCAACAGGCTATAGTCAGAGCAAACTTTTATTAACAGTGGGCTGTTTCATTCACAAAAGTAAACAACAACAACATCAGTAGCAGCAGCAGCATTTTTAATGTGATTATTTGGATGTAATGCCATGGCCAGTGTGTACACAAGGCTCAGTCCACATTTACAATACACTTTGTTGTCTCATGACATTTTAAATAGCATTCGAAGTCCAGAATGTTGGAGACCTATTCAGTATGCGTCATAAATTCTATCTAAATCTCTCATAAACATATATTTGAACACATAATTTATAACATTTATTAAAATTTCGTTAATTTATTTGACAGTAACAAATGATCAAACGTTCTTAAATTTATAGGATATGAATTCATTATTATTGTTATTATTATTATCATTAGCCTATTTATTAATTTGATCTATTTTCAAACTTTCTTTAATTTATTGGAAATATAAGTTTGCCAGAAACTACAAAGCAGCATTTGGTCCCTAACTTAATAAGCTGTTTGCAACCTATGGCAGTGTATGGCAGTACAGTACAAATGTAGCATGCCTTATTTATTGATGGCTTTTTTTAGTGATAAAGCACTGGAATGTTTAATTGATTTATATTGATTCATTCTTCTCTCATTAAACTTACTGCACAGTTTTTATTTTTATAGCTGGTACATATCTTTAACCGTTTTAAAATTTCGCAATTGTCTCGGAACAGGGCCTCGCGCTCAGAGCAGCTAAGAAGTCACTAGGGAACCCTTTTTGATGCCAACAGAGGAAAAGTCATGAGAACCGGGTATTGTTGGATGGCTAGAAACAATGAGTCATCGGGGGTGTGTGTGTGTGCATTTGTGTGTGTTCCAGTGTCTGTACTTGAATGGAAGCAGATGGAAACGCAACAGAAACCCTGGTTTGGTGTTCAGTATCTCCCTTACCATTCCATTTTACACCATGCCTTAGGCTTCACACTATTTTAATAATAAGCTCTTTCTTTCCAAGACTATTTCAGCAGGTGTCAGATTAAAACTGCGATCCAACATAAACAAGCTTACATGAGTAAACAGCAGGTGTCAAATTATTTCAGAGGGTGTATTATTTGAAGTGTTAGCATTAGCTGACCCAGTATGCATTTCAGTTATCTGAATTACAGATAATCAAAGAATAATGGGATACAGGGTATAGCCTAGTGTCCATAGGCAGTGATCATCTGCATTGACCGCAAACCCAATTCAAATCAGAATATTTGCATATATTATGCTAATATTTACACTGATGAAACATCCTGAGTATGTCAGTCTCAGAGACGCTTCAAGCATTTTAAGAAATATAAAGTGCATATAAGCATTCACAAGTGTTTAAATAATCTGCTTTGCCTATAGTACAGTGACAAAATATTTAATTGTAATTTTTTGTTTATAAGAAATGCATCTTTGTGCATGAAAATATTTGTCTGGCTTGGGGATCTTTATAGCATTAAAAAATGCACACCCCTGCATCAGAATACAGTCTGCAAACTGCAAAAGTATTTCAGTAGCCTATTACAGTTATGGTAAAAAGAGCGTCCATAATGCCTGACACTGTAGAAGACGTGATATGTGTTATAGTACTATCTTACTACGGCAATAATGAATATAGTCCCGCAGCAATGTGATATCACTACTTTAAAGGAATGCCCAAAGATAAGCTACAACTGTGGAGTACTTGTGTATAATTGGTTAGAAGTGAACACAGTCCATTCCAAGGGCTTAAATATTAACTTTGTCCTGTAGCCAAACCTACCATGCAGCATTTATTTACAACATCTTCTAGAGGGATCAGATGCCTATTATGATCCCACCATTAGAGTCTATTTCAATGGTCCAGAGTTTATGCAGAGTTTATCCTGTGCCAGATGTGCTTGTATGGACTGTCTCTTCAACTGGTGTTGCCACATTCTAGCTGTCACACACATGCTAAGTGAAAAGGGCAAGAAATATATTTGTCTTCACATTGTATGCAAATAAATAGGTGTTTGCATGCGCTGCTGATAATGAATAATGCTCGATGTGAGTGGGTTCAGGACCAAGAATTTCTGAAACAGGTGAAGGGCTGGAATTCCCTTCCACACCCATGCGGTGCAGGTGAGGAATGGAGTCGATCTGTGCTCCTGACATGCGTGGATCATTATGAGAACACAACTCAGTGGCGAGACCTGTGCGGCCAGATTTGAAGTACCGTAGTGAATTTATGTGTGTGGGTTTTTAAGCATTCCTCTGCCAGGATGGGCCTGCTTTGGAACTCAACACACCCTATGCAAAGTTGTAACGATAAGCTTGTGTGCAAACAGCCACCGTGAAGTGAAGTTTTTAGTGGTGGGGGTACCAGTGAAAGTTCATTCTCCTCCAGAGGAGAGTCTTGTCTGTGATAAACGTGTAGTATAGACTATGGGGTGTGTGCTTTTTTTCCTCTCAGTGCAAGGTGCAGTATCCAAACATGGGTGGAGATAGTATTTCAAAGAGGTAGATGTGGGCTATCAACCAAAACAGACTGTCCTACTCAAAATGTTATGAACGAAGCATGCTTTTGATACCAAGGATTCCCTAAAATCTTCCATTAATAGACAAACTTATACAGTATAACATTTGATTGGAACATAAATAAGCAAAAAGCAAGTAATTTACATTATTTATATCAAGTCAAGTCTGCTTTATTGTGAATTCTTCCACATGTACAGTATATACATACAGAGAATCGAATATATATATATATATATATATATATATACAGGTGCATCTCAATAATTTAGAATCTCATGGAAAAGTTAATTTATTTCAGTAATTCAACTCAAATTGTGAAACTCGTGTATTAAATAAATTCATTGCACACAGACTGAAGTACTGAAGTACTGAAGACTGAATTGTGATGATTTTGGCTCACATTTAACAAAAACCTACCAATCTCAACAAATTAGAATATGGTGACATGCCAATCAGCTAATCAACTCAAAACACCTGCAAAGGTTTCCTGGCCTTCAAAATGGTCTCTCAGTTTGGTTCACTAGGCTACACAATCATGGGGAAGACTGCTGATCTGACAGTTGTCCAGAAGACAATCATTGACACCCTTCACAAGGAGGGTAAGCCACAAACATTCATTGCCAAAGAAGCTGGCTGTTCACAGAGTGCTGTATCCAAGCATGTTAACAGAAAGTTGAGTGGAAGGAAAAAGTGTGGAAGAAAAAGATGCACAACCAACCGAGAGAACCACAGCCTTATGAGGATTTTCAAGCAAAATCAATTCAAGAATTTGAGTGAACTTCACAAGGAATGGACTGAGGCTGGGGTCAAGGCATCAAGAGCCGCCACACAACTGGCTACAGTTGTAGTATTCCTCTTGTTAAGCCACTCAACAGACAACATCAGAGGCGTCTTACCTGGGCGAAGGAGAAGAAGAACTGGACTGTTGCCCAGTGGTCCAAAGTCCTCTTTTCAGATGAGAGCAAGTTTTGTATTTCATTTGGAAACCAAGGTCCTAGAGTCTGGAGGAAGGGTGGAGAAGCTCATAGCCCAATTTGCTTGAAGTCCAGTGTTAAGTTTCCACAGTCTGTGATGATTTGGGGTGCAGTGTCATCTGCTGGTGTTAGTCCACTGTGTTTTTTGAAAACCAAAGTCACTGCACCCATTTACCAAGAAATTTTGGAGCACTTCATGCTTCCTTCTGCTGACCAGCTTTTTGAAGATGCTGATTTCATTTTCCAGCAGGATTTGGCACCAGCCCACACTGCCAAAAGCACCAAAAGCTGGTCAAATGACCATGGTGTTGGTGTGCTTGACTGGCCAGCAAACTCTCCAGACCTGAAGGTTCTCTATGGGCTATTGTCAAGAGGAAAATGAGAAACAAGAGACCAAAAAATGCAGATGAGCTGAAGGCCACTGTCAAAGAAACCTGGGCTTCCATACCACCTCAGCAGTGCCACAAACTGACCACCTCCATGCCACGCTGAATTGAGGCAGTTATTAAAGCAAAAGGAGCCACTACCAAGTATTGAGTACATGTACAGTAAATTAACATACTTTCCAGAAGGCCAACAATTCACTAAAAATGTTTTTTTATTGGTCTTATTAATTATTCAAATCTGCTCACACAAAGAAAAAAACAGACTTAAATAAATTGTGAGCCAAAATCATCACAATTAAAAGAACCAAAGACTTAAACTACTTCAGTTTGTGTGCACTGAATTTATTTAATACACAAGTTTCACAATTTGAGTTGAATTACTTAAAGAAATTCACTTTTCCACAACATTCTAATTTATTGAGATGCACCTGTATAACTTTATATATAAATCTTATAATTTCAAATGGGAGAGGAGTGTCAGTTTTTCCGGGTGTGAAGATTTAAGGTTCAATGGCAGGAGTGTCAGCACTTGTTTTGTTCAACACACAACAGCATTTTCTAGCCACAGAAGGTGTGTCGCACAGTTTCTCTTAGCAATATGTGCCTAAAATAATGCACATAGGAACTGTAAAGTGCAAATATGCTAGCTATTCGCTGTGGTATGTTAAAACTTTGTTGGTGACAACACAGCTTTTGTCTCTGTAGGGAATACAATTTGGTCTTGAAGCCTTGCTTTACACCTGTTTCTCTTGTAGATAAAAATTACACTTGTTGTCATTAGACAGATTACTTATCCTCTCTTTTTTTAGGTCAAAGAAAAACATTTACAATCAATGAAAATGCTGTTTTCAGTAAGAGACCAAGAAAGGACATTACTAAAAAAGTTATGTTTTAGTTTGGCTAAAGCAGTAACTCATTATGTAAATGCTTTAGTGCGACTGAAATCATTCAGTTTGTGAAGTTGAGATAATATGATTGTTGCTTGTCTTTACCCAGCATGTATACAAATTGGACTAGAATTTAACTCATCGTTGTGTGTTTGCTTTGAAAGACAAAGGTGATGTGCAATATGTATTTCAACCACACTTCCTATTTTTCTACATTTATTCACCTTGTGAAGTTTTTCTAGCAAGAAAGTGCATTGTCCACTGTCAGTAACAATACACGAATCAATAGTGATGCATGATGCACCACTCACACCGAAGTCCCTTGCATGAAAGTTTGCTTTAAATACTTGAATCAGATGTGAAATCTGTGTGGGGAAATGTTTTGCCCTTACTTGAAAATCCTGTTCATGTGGATTCCTATTGGTGAGCAATGACAAATAGCAATGGAAAAATGTCACCATATCATTAGTGTTTTATTGCATAAAATGCAGCTTTGGTGAGAGGCTGAGAAAGGTCATTACATGCACTTTGACAGTTAGATTTCAGTCAAACTAAAGCAATAATTTGTCATGTAAATGCTTTAGTCTGACTGATACTGTAACAATTGGATGATTCAGTTCATGAAGTCGGACTAGATAATGTGAGTGTAGCTCAACTTTGTCCAGCATGTATACACATATATCTTATTGCAGTTGGCTTGGCCATTGTGTATTTGCTTCGAATAGACAGAAATGCCATGCAACATGCATTTAATCTTTGAAAGTCAATCACTTGGCAGACAGATGATGATTATAACTGCGAATGTAAACATACTTATTGACCCAGTGATAATCACTTCCTACTTTTCCACATTATTAACCTTAGAAAAAATTTGCCAGCAAAAAGGTCCATTGTCAGTAGTGTAGTGACGTGTAAAGCACCCAGTGATGGGGAGGAACTAGTTACGGTGTTACATAATTTAATTACAAAATAAATGTAACTGTAATGTGTTACAGTTACTGAGAAAAAAATTGTAAATTAGTTACTTATAAAAATGTTAATAATTTGAATGGGGGTTACATCTGAATATCTTCACACACACACATACAGATTTAATTGATTTATTTCCCAAATTGCATTGACTGCTCTAAAATATAAGACACCAATATGTCAGGAGTTTAGGACACAAAAAAGGACACATGCTTTTTTCGATAACTGTTTTATTTCCTGTTTGGGTTTTTTTATGCTTTTTTTTTAAGACTAACTGTTTTTTCCCCAAGCCATTGTTAGATGTTTCCTGTCATAGCTATGCAAAGATTTGATTTCAAAAACAGTATCATAGCTATTAATCTATTTTTTGTTATGATTATGACTGCATATCTGTATTTAACCTCAGAATGATCTAAAAGAGGTGCTGAAGTTTGATTTTGTGGTGGCTATGCTTTAAAATTAAATAAGTATCAAAAAAATAAATCCAATATAATCAGTTACATTACTCAAATAAAGTAACTGGAATAGTTACCCTACTTATTACATTTTAAATAGGGTAACTTGTAATCTGTAGCCTATTACATTTCTAAAGTAACCTTCCAAACACTGGAAGCACTGCTCACACAGAATTCACTTTCATCCTAAGCTGCATTTTGTTGGTCAACACAAATTTGAGTGAAAAACTTGAACCTATGCCCTTAGACACAAAATTCCCAATCGTGTGATTTTCTATTGAAATGACTATATATATCGCCCACAGATTTTCACAGAGCAACTGTAAATTTTTGTAACATTATTTTATGCATACAAGTAGAAGTTTCTATACCACAAACTAAAGACTTCTATATAACTGTGTGTTCTAGGTGTTTTTGCTACATGGTAGTACCACATTTGGACGCTGTTGGGGTCGGGAACTCTTTTGGGCATGCAGAGTGAGTCCAGAGAATAGCTGAATCCTCCCTGAGACTGTGGACAAAGCAGGAAGCCAAGGCTCAGTGAGTTTGTAAACCTCCCAAAGACCCTCTGACACAAAAAACTGCTGTGTTGCAGCAATCCTGTTATGACCCAGCCAGAGTTCAGCAAACCAGACTGGCCATGGTCTCAAATCCCCAGCAGAAAATCTCAACAGAGCAATGATTATCAGCCGCCGTTGGCTAATCACTCTATTCATCCCTTCAGAAATTGCTTTTGTTTTTGTCATCGTAGAATGTCATAAGCCTGGAAATCTGATTGGAAAATGTACAGCTGAAAGCAGCTAAGTTCAACATGTATGTGTAAAAGTGCAATGGAGTGGCATTGTCACATACAATCACACCCAGGTCAAGAATGAGACTGAGAAGGAACCTGCTCGGCTGGGTCAAACATTGCAGACACACCTACATTCTAGAACGGGGAAGGTCTGTTTAAACCAGCCAATCCTGCTTGGCCCCAGCCATTTATTTTAATTAAAGAGAGTGTTAAACGTGCTTTATAGAGTTTTGTGACTATTATGCTGTGTTGAAAACATTACTTTAGGGAATCTGTTGTCAAAAGCTATGATTCTTCTCTGCTTGCTTAAGACAGAAAAGGAACATTGCTTTACAGATAAGGAGGAATGTTGACAGAGTGATTGTGAACGCACAGTAATGTACACTGATCTACTATACGATCTGAAACATGCTGCCACACCCATCATGTCACTCTTTCTGTCACTTTACACCTCACATCATGATCTCATTCAAAGTATGTCAAGCATTGTAGTTACCAAGGCACTGAACTCCATGAAGTGACTCTTTATTTTTGTCTTTCTTAGGCAGGATGTCATGAAGGCTTGCTCTCAAATTGAACACGGACCTGAAATGATGCACACTTGGATTAAAAGCAGAGTGTAGATATACTGATTAAATGCCAGATATCTATAACTTGTGAAACACATTTTAAATACTGTGCAGAAGCATACATGCACTGATGTCTCACTAAAGCAGCAATAGCTTATAGATGCGCGCTTCTCTGCGCGTTACCAAACTTCACCACTAGGGGGAGCAGCATAGTTTGGAAAGGTATTTCAGGTAGCCTATCTAAATTTTGTTTATAATCATTTAGAATATAAACAAAATAGAAGATAAAATGTGTTTTTGCAGATAAAGATACAAATATCTGTGATAATTATTAATCATATTCTGAGATAAATTCTGACGACCAGGCTATTTAGAATTTTGACATGAAAGAATTGGCTCAAATACAACAAATGCAATCTCTTTTACATAGTAAATATAAGTGCAACAAATTTGATCTCTTATGTTTTTTTTTAACCGTAGTAACCATAGTTAATAAAATGGTGTTAACTTACTATTAGTCACACACAGGCAGATTCAACACCCTCCTTGTAGTGTAAAGTTGCTATACATGGTTAAAAAATGCAAGAAAGGTAAGACCAATCAGAATTCAGTATGCAAATAGATGTGAGAAAGAACACAGAGCAGGATTCTGTATGCAAATATTATGTTGATTTGGAATGTTAAACATTCTTTCAAGTGAAAAGGAGAATTTTATATATGTGATCCATAAAACCAGTCATAAGGGTCTTTTTTAATTGATATGTATACATCATCTGAAAGCTGAATAAATGAGCTTCCCATTAATGTATGGTTTGTTAGGATAGGACAATATTTGGCCGATATAATACTATTTGAAAATCTGGAATCTGAGGGTGCAAAAAAAAAATTTTTTTTTTTTTAATTAGAGAATCGCCCCTAAAGTTGCCAAAACGAAGCTCTTAACAATTTATATTACTAATCAAAAATTAAGTTTAGATATATTTACGGTAATAAATTTACAAAATATCTTCATGGAACATGATCTTTACTTAATATCCTAATGATTTTTGACATAAAAGAAAAATCATTAATTTTGACCCATACAATGTATTGTTGGCTATTGCTACAAATATAACTGTGATACTTAGGACTGGTTTTGTGCTCCAGGGTCACATATTGTTAATCACATTTACAAAGGTCACCAAGTTTACCAAACTGAAATGTCCTCAAAAAGTTAAATAATTGAATATTAGAAGTTTGTCTGTATGCATTATTGCCATTAACTATGCTTCTTTACACTAGTTACACTATGAGTCCTGTCCTTTATTAACTTATGATTTTACATTAACCACAATAGGCCTAACAATAGTATTTTTCGACAAAGTGTGATTATCATGGTAAATGTGTGATTAAAGTAATTATAAACAGTGACAGTTTATGCACTAAAAGAATAAATGTAGACACAGGTTTGGATTTAGTTTACAGTATGAGGCTACAGGGACAGATATTTGGTGTTACAAACAAATGTCTATGTGAGGAAATTGGAAACTCCCCTGGTGTTTTGGCTGCAGTGCAGCAGATCTCCTAGGACAGGTCAAAAGCCGCACTATTAATCTCAGTTACCTGAAGCTGAACACGGTCACATGGCTTCACCTCAGTCTAACTGCACACTTACAAACTACAATTGTCTCTATATATTCATCCATGCCTCAAATTTTAGTTACCTATCTATCTCAGCAACAAGCTTATATATGATGCCCTAAAATGCTCTCTAGGTAGACAGCTCATGGTTTTTGAGAGGCAATCAGTGAATCTGATACTCACACATCTCAGTATATACAGACGTTGACAGTACCTGGTACCTAGGAAAAGTCAAAGTAATGTGACCAGAGGGCTGTCGACAAGATGTAGATGTTTGTCTAACAGACGGCCAGGTCAGCATGAAACCCACGTGTCTTACAGATTAGAAACGGGCATAGCCGAGTCTCTCTCTCGCCTGGCGGTTGCTGTATCATTGATTTAATGCTGAATGAACGCTGACTCTTGAGCGAGGCTGCGAACCACGAGCATGACATGAAATCGCGGTGATGTGTCTGGTGCTAATATTTGGAGGCAGCATTTAATTCCGTTTCCAGAGCAGACTATTTTTAACCTTAACGTTTCTGTTGGATGCGATGTCCTATCTGAACCCCCGGGGAAGAGAGCTCGAGCGTTTTGATGGACTTTCGCTCATTTACTGGTAAGAACTGAATATGTTTGTAGAGTTGTGCATGCCGTCTGTTTATTTTTCTTTGTAATTTCATGCATTAAATTGACTGTAAACAGTAATATTCATATAAAGTCTCAAACTGTATATGTAACAAGTAGCCTAAAGATCAGCGTTATTAATGTTCGAGCATGAAGTAGGCTACTGTTCACATAATGTTCTTAGAGAGGTGCTGCTACTCCAGAGAGAACAGGTATCCCGAGTTTATTGTGGCATTGGCAATTTTTGAGAAATGATAAATGAAAGAAAGAGTCGCTTCAAAAACTGAGACGTCAAGTTCGCACGCAATAAAAGCTTGTAATTATTCAACCAAAAAGTACAACTGACCAAAAAATAAGAAAAAAACAACACAAAACAAAAACCCTTTGTCATTTTCGTTTATAAAGAGCGCGTTTATATATATATATAGGACTATATATATGTGTGTGTGTGTTCTTGCCATCAAAAATCCCTTGTGCTTGCAATATCAAAAATCCCTTGTGCTTGCAATATATATTGCAAGCACAAGGGATTTTTGATGGCATGAACCCCAAATATGATGATTCCCCCGCCTATATAAAGGGCATAGCCTAATCATATTTTCATAAAGACTTACATTTACTGAAAAGTCAAGTATTAAGCCTGATATAATATAGTCAATATTATTGTTTTCGAAAATTAAATAATTTTTGTAAATAACTTATGTTGTCTGTATATTAATTTTCAGTAGCCTATATTAAAGGAATTATTTAATATCTGGAGAATATTTACTTTCTATAATTTCTACCCACTATTAGAGTAAAATGTTGAAACCTTTGAAAAAGACGTGTTTTCAAAGTACTTCAGATGACTTTTCAAAGTAGGTTTTCAAATAGGCTACTTAGTATTAAAAATGGAGGCTGCTATATGAATAAAAGAGTTTATAGTGATTAAAAGTGATTTAACCTAATGATTTCAACCAGTATTTTGAAAGCACAATACATTCTGCTAATGTATTAAACATGTTTCATCAAAATCTTAACCTAATTTTTTTCTCTCTCAGCATTTCTGTGGATGCCTAAGCACCCCTTTGCGCACCCCCCATCCTTATTTTACACTGTTTTAAGTACAATATGGCAGAGATTTTTTTGTTTGTTTACATCTAAAGGCATTACTCAAATGTAGATAAGGTGTGCATTTAAGGTGAGTAAGGTGAACAGGCAATCTGTCACCTTCTGAAGGGTTTTAACACAGCGTACGGTTGCCAGCAGCCTTTAAATAAATATGGAAATCAATGAGTGCATGTGACTGACATGTGGAAGCATTTCTGTGATTGTTTTTGAATATTTTACTGATGGCACATTTATTTTATAGCCTTAAAAGATAAGAATAGCTAACAGTGTGTGTACCTGAGAATGAATATGCCCGGTGACGTGCTAAATTTAGAGTTTGGTGACCGGGACTTGAATAGACTATTGGGAAGAATAGGAGACTTAGAGAAGTGATGCCGTCCCATGACCTGAAGAGACAGTCTAAACATCACAGCAGGTCACCGGAATGGTGGATATTTACTCAGTTTATACAAATGCACATGTCTAGACAAATCCAAACATTTTTAACAGCACTGTGAGCACTGTGAGGTCTGTAGAGCTGTGTTGCTTTTAACATTATAATATCTTTAAAATATAACAAAAGCTGCATGATATTATAATGCTGTGCAATGTCTTGTGTAATTAAATCTGTCTTTTCATGTTTAAATCTGGTTCCAGTTTGCCTCAAGATGCTTAGGTTTCATTAGGCTTTTTTTTTTTTTTGTCTTTTAATGTTGTTTAATTGGACATGTACTTCAACTTCATAGTGTTGGAGAATTGTAACTTTTTATCACCTTCATTATCATTTTATCACATTAATATCAATAACTCAATATCAATTAATGTTATTTATTCTATTCTAAAATAGAAAATTAAGGAAACGTGCATATTGCATGTACTTGAGAATATGTGTAGGAGTAAATCATTGATCTGATCATGGAGACAGTGTCTGTATCTCAGCCTTGTGAGCTCTGTGTTCAAATAATACAAAATTAACTTATTCTCTGAAAGATACTGTTTGATTGACGCTGTAGTCAATCATCTCTACAGCCAAACACACCTGTGATGCTTGTGCTGGAAATAGCAAAACATATTAACATTTTAATAGTGACTTGACAAATAGTGACTTTATTTACCATTATTTTTACCTTTAGTCAGTGCATGTGGTTTTGGACCTGTATAAAGTTTTTCAGGAAAGGGCTCCTCTACCGCAGGGGTGTCCAATCCAGTCTTGCTCCTGGAGGACCCGTGTCCTGCAGAGTTTAACTTCATCTCAGTTAAACACAGCTAATCAGTTTCTTAATGGGCATACTAGAAACCTCCATTGAGGCAAGTGTTGAGGCAAGCTGGAGCTAGACTCTGCAGGACAGTAGCCCTTAAGGACCGAGTTTGGAGACACCTGCTCTACCATGAAGCATCAGTTTTTGTGTGTGTGTGTGATGCATCAGTCTGTCACTGTTATCTGAATATCTGTGGATTAAATACTTGACAGCATTATACACCAAAAAAAAAAAAATTATTTGATTTAGTTGAAAAATGTTCTTTTTAAATCTGTTAAAAAAATATATATATATAAATAAATAAATGAAATGATAGTGTATAGCACACCATGAGCCTGCTACACGGCTAATGAGTTGAATCAAAAGTAACATTTGTGTTGAATGCAACCTTTTTTCTCTGGATTATAGAACAGACACAGTCAGCTGAGACATAAAATGATATGTTTTTAAGACATTGTTTTTATACTACGTTAAAACTGATAAATCTTTATCTGCATTTTGCCTTTTTATTGATTTTTTTCCCCATGTTTTTGGTAGTAGCTATGAATCAACATCACATTTTTGCTGACTTAGCTGATTTTTTTTTTCTTTTTTCTTTTTTCTCGGCATTGCCTAATAATGAGGTCTTGTCAACCGGTTTGTGGTGTCAGCTTTGTTGTAATTCATTGATTTCTCTGCGTTTTGCTACACTGTTGTTAGAGATTTATTAAAAAGGCATGTTTTTACATTAGTTGACCTGCCAGTAGAACAAAGATTTAGTGTTAGTGTTTAGCATATCTAATTACCAGGAAAAAGTATATTATTATTATTACATTTCTAAACATATATTTATAATTATATACCTATATTCACAGTTATACACCTTTATTGTTGTTAAAGAAGTTTGAATTTATTCATCTGTTGTATTTTTGTCAGATCAAAATATATTGTGATTTTTTTCTCCTCTCTGCTTTCAGCAAAAATTAGACCATTACTAGACTTATTGGACCAAAATCATCTCATTAAATTGCAATCTCATTCCTTCCGTAATATGAGAAAAACAATTCCAGCAATCCCTTCATGATTGTTCATCCCATTCAGTCTTGTTTTATGCTGACAGCATCAAGCCTGATTAAAAGTGGATGATATGTGTTTCTGTTTGTTACCTACGGAGGGCAGTCATGGGCCCAGAATGCAGCAGCTAGTAAACAGGTCAGACTGGCCCGTCAGACTGTTTCAGATTAACCCATTTCACCACACTCGGTGGTCCAGCATGGAAACTTGGCACCTGAGTAAAGCTGCCACCCTCATTTCCCATTCTTCATTACTGCAATGGGTGGCACGTTTACTGAGCTTTGCCTTGACGAAAAACAAGAAGCGGGACTGGCCAAAAACTGACATAGTGCGTCTCCACCTCTCCGCTGTTATGATTTCTCAATGTGGACTGGATTATCCCATAATCTGATAACAACCCACTGTGCAGATTTGGTGATTAAAGTTCTGATGCAATGGGATGTTGCCATGGCTGCTGGAAGGAAAAGGGATAGTATGCATGCGTGTAATTGTGGTCCATGCTAGTGTAGCTTGTGTTTAGGTGTGTGCATGTATTTGCAGTCAGAGAAACTAAAAGATTTTTTACATACATATTTTTGAGAACATTTCTGTGTTCTCAGGGTGTCTAATTGTCTTATTAAATATATAATTTGATGTTTAAACTTTGCTTGAACAAATATTTCAAATATTGAGATTTTTTCAGACTAAAAATGTAAAAGAATTTCAGTAAACTAAATAATAATTTATAAATTTAACAAATTTGAATTTAATAACTACAATCTAAAATAAAGATTGAAAGTTATTAGCAAAGCTATGTATTAAATCGAAGAATATTTATTTCTTCGTTTATGTGTATTAGAAATTGGTACCCTTTTTTTAATTCATTCAGAAATAGGCATGAATTCTGACAAAATATATTTTTTTGCAAACACCATGTTTATATTATGTATGTCTTTTGTTTTTTAAGGGCTCTTGAAAGTGTAAAATGGATTTATATTTTTCAG
This sequence comes from Cyprinus carpio, assembly GCF_018340385.1. Lineage (NCBI taxonomy): Eukaryota > Metazoa > Chordata > Actinopteri > Cypriniformes > Cyprinidae > Cyprinus > Cyprinus carpio. The sequence continues at coordinate 15,862,944 of NC_056599.1, read as the reverse complement.
TTCACAGCTCAGGATTTTGAGACTGTGTGTGTTCTTGTGATGTCGTTAGTTAATTAGTTTTGTCATGACATCAGTTCCCCTCCAGCATAATTAGTCACATGGCATTTACAGCTCAGGTGATTGGCTCAAATCCGTTGTTTAGAAATGAATGACAAAGAGCAAAGATGGCAGCTATATTATTAAAATGAGTGCGGTTTCATGTTATTTGGGAGACTAGTTAGAAAATTTTTTTTTTTTTTTTTTTTTAAAGCATTGAAACTATTACAGGTTAAATCAAAAAGTCAATTATTTGCTAAAAAAATGCATTATTTTAATAGCAATTATGGATTTGTCAAAGATTTCAACACAAACCATCATCATTTAAGCCTAAAACAAGTATATGATTTTCATGTTACTTGTTTGTTAAATTTCACCCATCCATATATGTGTGTATCGCACAATGGATAATTACAGTATATTAGTTTACGGTCCCTGAAGTTTTAATTCATATGAACAGACTGAAGATGGAGAACAATCTTTTCTCCTAAGACATCCATTTCAGATAAGCGTAATATATACTAAAGAATTAGAATCACAATAAAAACTCACTCTATGTCAATAAATGCATGATATAGATAGATGGCCCATATAAATTCACATTCTCTGAATGCATCATGAGAAATCACATGGACAGACAATCTGTCATGAATCATCGTTCACAGGATTTACAGCTTCAGCGGTTTAAGAGGGTTGAAGGGCTGTTGGCTTTCTGAGATTCTTGAGTGGTGAGATATATGATGCTTTGGAGCAAGAGATACTGGTACAAATATTTATATATACATTTAATAATTTATTTATTTAATAGTTCCCTTTATCCTTGGCTTTAATGAAAAAAATCTACAGCACAGTGTAAGTACTGCAACTTCAACATATATGAACATTATACTCATTTTTTTCTTTTGATGAATAGATCTAATTTTGTTATCAAACCTGTTACAGCATGTTGCACCACACAGTAGAGTCAGTGCCTGTGTGAGTTTGTGGATCAGGGGTGGTTGGAGGGTGAAGATTATGAAAGACATAAATGGAATACATACATAAATATTTTGTGTCCTATGACTAACTGATGATTTTGGCTTATTTTTTAGGTAGGATTTTTCAGAACGTTATCCGGGACATTTGAATAGCTCATCTCAGATTGTCTTCTAGCACATAGTCTAATGCTAAGCCTTGCAGTGCTAAATATCTGCCGTTCTGCAAGAGCTTTATGTTCTGCCATTCTCAGGCAGATTCTTGAATAAAGAACAGCTGCCTCCTGTATCTCAGAGGCTGCCCTCAAAGACTATTTATAGACTTGTAGTATCAGGCTTTATAAATGTAGGCACAGTCACTGTTTAGAGCAAATGAGATGAAAAGTCCTGTACTTCTGTCATCACAGAACAACTCTTTCTCTGTGTCCCTTCAGGTTTAGGGTACAAAATTCACAGAGGTCAACTGCTTTGCCTAAAAAAAGTGCATTTTCGAACTTCTGACTCTTCCATCCTGAAGTGTTTTTTTTTTTTTTAATGGGTTGTTGGTTAAAATTCTATAATAAGGAATGTGGTTAACACAATTCCAATATATATATATATATATTTCTTTGGAACTATAGAAGTTGTCGGGGACATTAAATGTCATCATGCCGAACAGGAAAACTTTGTAATTGTGCTTATGAAAACTACTGTACCTCAAGCTTTCCAAGAGTTGTCGGAAGATTAATGTAGTGACAGTGAAGTCATGTGACTATGGTGGAGTTCATTTATAACTTTAACATAAACTTTATATGTCTGGCAATTGTATATAGTCTTCAAAATTAATATATGTTGGGAAGATTATATAGATGATAAAATGTATAAGAATCATACAATTTTATACAAAGCCAATGAAAAGTCCTCTTGAGTTTTTTAATTGAGGCAGTCAGAGTGATGCTTTTTCCTGGTTGGCCTATAAAATTATATAATTCTTGGAGTATGAATGAGAGATAGATGGAGTCTGGAGATGCCTGGCACAGAAATTTGAATTTCATTCGTTTCTAAGTTGTAAGGATGCATTACACGTTTTTCAGCTTTTATTGGTTACTTTCAGTGAAATTTACTGTTACAGCCTAAATACTGCCTTATAGACCTTAGTCAGAATATTTAATTTTTTCAGCTTTTCAAATAAATACAAAGCTGTGACAAATAGATATAATGTCTTAATTGGATAGTTCACCCAAAAATCATTTACTCACCCGCATGTCACTCCAGACTGTCATAGATTTCAAAAGATGATATTACGAACAAAAAAAACACTGAGACATTCATCTTTTTTTTGTTCCACAGAAGAACGAAAGTCAGGCTTTGAACAACAGGAGTGTGAGTTCACATTTAAAAAAAAAAAAAAGAATTTAAGGTGAACCATACTTATAAGGTCCTGTCACTTTTTTTTTAAATATGTACTCACATCTATCCCTCAGAGTAAAATATTTTTAAAAATACTTCAGAAGTAAATACACACTGGAATGCTATTTTCTACCAAAACACATTTTTTTTTGGATGAGGTGTCTGTGAAGAGGGGCTGTACAGCACCTTTGTCAAATGGTGCTATGTAGAACCATAAGAGGTGCCATAAAGCACCTTGATTGTTTACAATTTCTTCAACAAAAATGGTGCTCAACAGTGATTCTTTGGCTCGTTATAGGGGAACCTCTTTTGGCATTAATGGGACTTTAAGCTTTATAGCACATTTGTCAAATGGTGCTTTATAGAACCCTTTTTTTTTAGGTAGTAGGCCATTATCATGCTATATACTACAATGTTTTGAGTCAATATGCTTCTAAATGACGCTTTTAAACCAAATCGTGGATTGAAAGATTCAAAATCCTGTACTAAAAGCTTACTGATAAACAAAATACATTACACTTTTAAAATAGTTTAATTCATTTCTTTTAGTTGCAAATATAATCAGTGCTTTTTAACATTAACAACACTGGCTAAAGGAGTTAGAAAAAAAATAGAAGGAAAAAAAAATAGAAATTGGAATAGGCCCCAGAAAGAGAAAAGAGAGAGAGAGAGAGAGAGAGAGAGAGAGAGAGACTCTATGCACAGATTGAGTTGTACACTCCTTTTAATTGTGACAGGAAGTCCGGCTGCATCCTTCATTTTTAAGACAACGCACTCCAGGAAGGTCAGTGTCTTTTTCAGTCCTTTAGGATATTGGATCCCAAACAGAAAATATATACAAAGGATGAGGCCCAGTGCCACTGAGATGTCCTCACTCTCCTCAGTAATGAACCTCAACTTCAAACAGCAACCCCGGGTCCTCCTTAAAACAGTGCAGGCAAGAGCAGAATAGCTGCTTCCAACTGTAGTCCTTTAAACAAAACAAGAATTAGGTTAACATAACATGGTGGATGCTTTTATCTAATAAGTTTTCTTTGTTTTTCAATTAATTACTAAGACAGTAATTATTACTACCTTTAATAAACTAGAAATTAGTCTTTATTATTACACAAGACAGATACATGCAGAAATGTATGATCTCAGGCAGATATGGGTGTCAGTCAGTGATACACAGAAAATCTAAGTAGTGCAGATTTAATTACCTTTTTTCAGTTTGCCATCTTCACAGTCATCAACCACACGACTGAACTTCTCCATCAGGGGACTCTGTGAAACTTGAAGGACTTTAGATGCCATTACCGAGAGCTGAGAGAGAATCTGTTGGTCCACATCAACGTTGGTACGGTCTTTCAGATCCCAAAGGAGCTTATGTTAAGATGAAGGAAAAGTAAAAAAGACATAGTCATAACTCGTTAGTCATAAGTCATAAACTAAGGAGGCAATAAATACACTACTGTACTTACCATTTTGGCCAGTCTGAAACATGGAAACTCAGAGATAATCTCCTCCGTGCTGTGGTTAGACACACAATTTCTCTGGTAGATTTTTATCATCGCCATCCTTTCACAGAATTCCCCCAAGTCAATATCTTTCAACCACTGGCAAACTTGGACAGAAGTCCAACCCGTGAAGTCTGTCATAACCTGAAGAAAGAAATAAAATAACAAAACAAACAAATTACAACACTAGGATGAATGTAAGCCTATAGAGTAACTTATAGACCTATCAACAGCAGCCCAGTGATGACAAACATTTATTATTTAAATATTTTGTGCATGTTGACAGTATTTTATGATTTGACACGGACATTTGAACCTTATTTAAACATTGGGATAGTCGGTTGCCATTACAGTCTGAATGTGTATCCCTCATTTTTTTTTATTTGTTTTGCACTGAAGAAATAAAGACATGGATATCTTGAATGACATCAGGGTTAGTAAATTATCAGGACATTTTCATTTTGAGGTGAACTAACTTAATCCTTTAAATGTACTCAACACTAGCAGGCGAGACATTAACGTTACATGTGAATAGGGTAAGACTACACAGTATCCATGGTAACGATGCCGTTAGCTATAAAGCCCGCCACTGGGGGAATTAGACCATCGCTATTAGTGATTTGAAAAGATATTAAACGGTAGTGTTATAACGTTATATCTGGAGAAAGTCAAGAAAAGAACGACCCCAGTTAACTTACACTTAACTTACTTTACTTAACATACAGTCCAGTGTTTGTGAAACAACATATTTATTAGCCAACACGGTTGGTCAGGCTCCTCAGTCAGCTAACATTAGATTGATACTAAACTTAGCATTAATGTCACAAAACACGGTAAAACTTTTGCAAAATACAATGAAAAGTTTCCCCTGACAAGTAACGTAACGTTAGTTGTATATTTCAGTCGCAGTATGCGCTATGACACTCACCTCGAAAGATATCTTCTGTCTCTTTTTAGAAATGTGTTCGTCACGTTCGTCGTCGTCCTGGTTTTGATTGACGTCGAGTCCAACGGTCCCAGTTTGAGGAATGCGGCGCTCGCCCTCGCTCACGTGCACCTGAACTGCACAGTGCACACTATTCGGCGCATACTCGCATAGGTTCATATACAGTCTATGGTTTATATTATATATATATATATATATATATATATATATATATAATATATATATATATATATATATATATATATATATATATATATATATATACATATGATTTTTTATTATTTCTTTTATTGAACTTGAAATTCTTGACACATTTTCACATTTTGTAAGTAGAAATTGAAACACGTTTTTAAACATAACTTCTCTCCTCACTCATAACAAAAAGCAATTAATGAATATGAATATACGTTTTTATTGAAGTTTGTGACATAATTTCGGTATATATCTGACTTCACATACACACCAAAAAAATTTCTGTGGTCAAAAAGTCTTGTGTGGAGGCCTTGGATATGTGCCTTGTGTTCAGGAAAAATCACTGTATTTTAATGTCATTTTTTCTAATCCTATCACCAACTAAAGCTAAGACACTTAGGATATTAGAGAACTAATATCACTAAGAATTAGGGGGCTTAACAGGTTATTTGCATGTTAGTGGTGCCATATAGCACCATATCCACCCGCAAAGAACCGCTGAAGAAACCTGAAGAACCAAACTAGGCTTAACAGGTTCTTTAAATGGTAGTGGTGCTATATAGCACCATATCCACCACAAAGAACCCCTGAAGACCTGCCGAAGAACCATTATTTTTTAGTGTGTGTATGTGGTTGATTGACAGGTTGTTCTAGCAGATTATGGTGCACAAAAGTACTCTGTCCAGTCATGGCTTGATATATGAATGTGCAAATCACACTTGACATATTAACCTCATGAGAGGATTTACAGGAGAAATTTAAGGCAAGCCAGAGAGAATGCTTTATGTCAGTGTAGTTTAGTGTGATAATTTTTGAAAATAAAGCTTATCATGGCTAGGTGTTTAAAAGCTAATCCTCAAATTACATCATTACAGCCTGTGAGTTTGGCACAAGAAAGGCTTAGTCCGGTCACTCTGTGACTATCACAGAGACTTGACAGATTGAGTACAGTAGTAGATACATTATTTATATTGTTAAATAAGACATCTGTTGGATTTTTTTTTCACTTTGCCTGATAACACTATCCAAGATGTAGCATTCTGTTAACTACAACACAAAGGACAGGCTTAAAAAACTAAAGCACACTTGAAAAGGCTTGAATACACTACATGGCTTTCGCTCTGATTTCCCCCGATTTACAGTCTGGAGAAGTTGCTGCAGAGTCAGTCTGCAGATTTGAGTTGACAGATTTCATAGAAAATTGCATATTATATGATGGTCACAGACTCAATTGTTTAACTTCAGACTATGATCCCATCTGGATGGAGGAGATCAAACATGTTTGATATTTTCCACTGATTTTAGAAAACATATTGTTTTCATTTGTCACACATCTCCTAACAACAAGGCACACGATTTTGAGTGAGTTTCTTGTGATTGGAACAATTTTGAAGTCTGGTAGTGCGTGATCCTTGGTTGTTTAGTCTATGATGGCCAGTTTTTCCTTTGTGACTATTTACTTCACTATTTTATTTAAGTCGCTAATCTATAGCAGCTTTTGGTACAACCTTGTGTGACTTGTTTTGGATTGTAGCTCAAGTTGCCGGTAAAAAGTGGTCTCTGAGTCACAGGACATGTGTCGAGGTAAATGACGTTGAGGAGTTATACAGTGACAATGCATTTAAGGGAAAGTGTCAGTCTGACTTTAACTAGGGTGCAAGCAACACTGTTTGTAGAGCACTAAATGACAATAATCTCTTTTAACAGGTAGTCACTTCATTACATTATGAATGCAGTTAGTCATTTCAAAGAAACTCACATAAAGACTATTTTATATTGTAAGAATACATTTGCACAGTGTAATCCAGATATTGTGTAATTTTACCTCAAGCATGTGTGCATAAATCTGATTGCTGTGCGAGAGGAAAGCACTCTAGCTTTGCATGGGACGACCACAGACAATAACACTTGCTAAAAATGGAAACAGTAGAGAGATTAAATATGTCTTTCTGAGTTGACAAGGATTTAGAGTTTTCTGCTTTTGCACAAATGTCGTTTTCTCCCCAAAGCATCAGCGTTTCCTGTTTTTTCCATTTTTCATGACTACAGTGAAATAGCTACAGTTGCGATGTGATCCCATCATCAGGAAGTTAAAAAAATCACAACTGTCCTTCAGTATACTGTAAAAAAAATATGCTACACTGTCTGATTAGACTTTTTCCAATGATTTGTTAATATAACCAAGTGTAGCTAGGTTGATTTAGTCACATTAAATTAAACGTTTCACTTAAATAAAAGCAGTTGCATCACATTTTCTTCACTAGGCTGTGCATGGGCTTCATCTGGATGTGTGTTCCAGTGATATTATTTTGTTTTGTAGATCCTGTGTCTTGTTTGAAGAAGAGATCACAATAGCTTGTCAGTTTTAATTCCCATATCGTGTTTGATCTGATGCAAAAAACTTTTCAGTATTTCTACAGTTCAGCCTGATGTCACTGAAAGACCCCTTGGACTGAAATAGCTTAATGTCAGCAACACTTTGTATATCACACCACCTTTAAGCCTTTACAGTCCGTTCATAAACCCAAATATTTGGCTTCCAGTTTGGGAAGCACCTGTTCCAGTCATTGTTAAACAATGGCAAAAAATCTATCTTTATTAAAAAAAAAAAACACTACCCCTCATTTCTGTTGCATAAGATTTAATCTGTGGGCAAAGTTGGTGATGTTTAGGATCATCTGTATTAGAGGGCTGTAGCAGTGAATCATGTGGCTCGCGCTGTATCGGACCTCCGCGAGGCGCTGATCACGAGAGGAATGGGCATACGGTACACGCCGCTGGATGCGCAGAAATCTCTTCAAAATGCCTACATTTTCGGTCATGTACAAGGGAGCGATCATGATTAGCAGGTAAAAACCTTTGGTTTGTAATTTTGTGGTAGTTGAGCTGCATTACGGCTCGTTTTGTTTTTTCCAGCTCATTAGCTCCAGTGAGCACTAAAACCTTGAGCGGTCTTGAAAGAAGCGTTGACATAACGCGCGTCTTCACTTCGTCCGCTTCTGTTTTTGGAGACTTTGGGGTACTTTGTGGTACCTGGGCTGTGCTCAGGTGTGTCACTGACAAAGCGTGTTAGTAATATAAGTGGTGAGAGAATGGAAAACGTGAGTAAAATGTGTTGACTGACGGCTACTTCACCATTCGTTCTTATACAAACTGCATTGACTGCAGGTACAGTGTGGAAAAGTGCGTATTTGATTTCATTTGTCCGCTATATGCTTTGATGAATCCACAACACTATAAAGGATGTACTATTAATGTGCTCTAATCACCTGGAGATTATATGTGTTCGTGCGTACTCACTAAATCCATTCATACATACCTCGTGGAATGCATACAACTTCGCTAGGCTTTATGCGTTTTAAACCAGAGGTTTTTAAACTTTTTGATGACAAGAACCCACCCAAAATGATGATCCATTTGCAAGGGTCCCACTTTGTAAAATATAAAGGCAGCTGGATATTTTCATGTACAAAGTGAGCACTATAGTAAGCATGATATTTAGGACAACATGCTTTTTGCAAAATTAAATAATTGGCTTGTAGCCTATGTCCATTACTTTATAAATCAAAATAAATAATGCAAATATAGGTCTGGAAAATATTAACTTTGTATAAAAGTAACTGTATGTTAATGTTCAGTCCATTTCAAATTTACAGCTTTTTACAGTACGCATTGAAAACATCTCCGGTGAGCAAACTAAAAAAAGAAACAAAAAAGAGGCTAATAAATGTTCTTGAATGCATGTATAAACTCTCAAAAACCCATAAGTTTTTTAAAAATTTCTTATTAGAATAAAATAACCATGATTAGTCCCACACTGATTGTGCCAGGAACTTTAACGTCCTTAAAAAGTTTTTTTATTTTTTATTTTTATTTCCACTGACCCCCTACTATTTTAAATGTCTATTTTAGAAGCTGCGCTGTGCTGGGGACAGTGGACACTCTCTGTTACGTAACTCTTGTGAAGCATGTTTAGCTTGAATTGTAGCCTCAGAGGAAGTCTTAGGTTCAAACAATCTGAAGTACAATTTCAAGGAGTCTGCAGGAAAGGTTGGAAGCATGTAATCTTTCTGGTGTAGTACTGGTAAGTCACTTAACAACAAAATGCCCAAAGAATGTAAGTGTTCTGATAAATTGCCTACTAAAAAACAGGCCTCATAATATTCATTCCTCTTTCAACTGCATGAAAACAGTGTTTCCACTGCCAAAGCGACGAGTTTATTCAATAAATTACTTAATTTTACTTAATGATTTAAGTAAAAAATAATCAGTGTTCTCAAAAATCAGAACCACACACAGATTCTGAGTTCATGAGAAAGAGGAGCCTGTCCAAAGCAGGACATTCATGCTAAATAATTTATACTAATTCCCCACTGGAATGAACTGGTCTTGATACTAATAACAGTCCACAGGCACAGAAAATTTGCCCCCACATAAACTCACAGTGTATATATATTTTTCAATATTCAGATATGAATTGAATTACCAGCTTAAAATGTAATAGATTTTAAAGAGTTTGTTTCACATAAAAAGGTTTTCTGAATCTAACAATCCTTAATTTGTTGCTTAGTTCAAAGTTACTAAGTTTTCCATGTTCTAACATGGATGCTATGGGCGATACCACTTATTTTGTTTTCGATACGATACCGATCCTTTTATTAACCAGTACTTTCAAAATATAAAACTAAACAAAACATCAATTACTAAATACTACAGTTAAAACTATAGTCACTTTACCATGGTTCATTGTTATAAGGGACTGCCAGTAATAGGCTGTTGCATGCATAAAATGCTACCTTTTTATTCAGAGAGTGTATGATTTATTTTAACAACACATAGATCAATAGAACGTGAGCAATATGAACTTTTAACATTCAAATTTAAATAAATGTACTGCACAAACTAGGGTACAATTTCAATATGTTTATTGTGAAATAACCCAAACATATATGTTTTTTCTGCATTGTTCTGGGCTGCTGTTCCCAAAAACATCAATGCTCTCTTATTATTTGCATATTTGCAATTATTCTTTTCATATTTGCACATTATTTTTTGGAAACCCAGCTCTATTTAAATGCACTGTCAGAAGTGATTGAACGCTCTCTGTAATTGATTGATTCTGCCTTGCAACATCTGTGTGAGTTCAGATGAGCAGGAAAATCCCTCCCACACAATTATTTGCTGACATAGGTTATTTGTCCAATTTAATGCATATTGTACGCATATTTTTTTGTTAAATAAACAAAATCGCTGATAAATAAAAACATCTTAGTATCGATATTTTTATTTGAGTATCGATACTTTTGATACTCGCATCAGTATTGATATATCGATACTTCATGATTGATTCGCCCATTCCTAATGGATGCTGCTTTTTTTCTCCATCCTGCACAGGACACTGATGGGTCCGTATGGAGGAGATCGAGCAGTGCATTCCATGGAGTTTACAGACTGCGAGAATGGATTAGGTAAGTGCCTCTTAAAGTATTCATTTTATTGTACATTTGTGTGTTTGTATAATTTACCAAATATTCCATCAGAACACTGTCTTCAATCTTTGAGGACCACCTTAGAAATCAATTTGTTTGATAAATGCTGTCTTTTGCGTGCAGATTGAGAATGAAGGGTTACTAAGAATTATTCAAGACATAAGAAAGATATGGAGCAGCACATCTTTTAGTTGATTTTAATGAGGCCTATCGTACAGCATGCATCTCAGATCTCTAATGGCCATGAGGAAGTGAAATAAGGTGTATGGTAGAGAAGCGATGGGATAGGTTTAGGGTACGGTTGTTTTCCAGTCTTTCAAGTCTTGCGCTGTCTTTGTTATATTTATTCCGCAGCCTGATCTCCCTCTTCACAATAGATCAAAAACATTATTTGAAAGCAGCTCTAAGCTCCTTAAACCTGTCCTTCTTATATCCCAACCACAACAAACAACAAACCATTTTACAAAAAAAACCATTCTTAGTATACAATACAATTAAAACAAAACAAACAAATGAAGCTCAGATATAGATGAAAACAGCACTGATAAATCAAATATTTTACAACACATATTTGCAGTGCTATCATGTACAGACTTAAGTGTGACACTGTCATAAGCATTCAAGGGTTTTTTCAGGACACAGTCCTTACTTTGCATTTATTTTTGAGTTATATGACATTTTTTTGAGTTTGAGTTTAGTAAAGAACACGTTTTGTGGATAACCGGTTTGCAGTTCTTTTCATTAAATTGCTTCCAACTCTGAAGATTTATCTTAAAGTGAATCTATTAATATGCAATACCAGCTCAAAACTCAATTAGTGTCAATACATTGTCTGTCTATTAATACCAGATAAGCCTGAAGCAAAGAGAGGATATTTATTATTCTATAAGTGTGACTAAATAGTGTGACCAAAAGCGAATCTGAAGCATCTGTACTGTCCATCAAGGGAAGTGTCTTTTTAGCATGTTTTCTGCTTCTGAACTGCCTGCTAATGAATCTTCCACAGGTATGGGTGTGAAAGATGCTCATCTCATTAAAGGCTTTCATGTTTTGGTGGCGTCTAAGCTTGTTCCTGTTGTTTCAACAATTAATGGCCTGACAACACTGATTTGCAGTTGCTCTCTCACATAAGGGATCTGCCATCCTTTCACACTGACATCTAGACAATGAGTTCATTCAGTATAATTGTATTTAGATGAACCCTAAGTTCATCAGTTTTCTTATTACATGTTATTGATCTTATTGTGAACAAAAGGTTTTTTTTACCACCTAATTTTTAATCAAAAAATCAAACTTGGGTCTTTGGGTGAAAAGTCCAATTTTTTCTGTCAATGTATTTTGGGCGCCTCCAATCATTTTCCCTGCGAAATGGCAGGTGAGCGTGCACTGAGAATAAACAGACGATATCTGCTGGTGTAGACGCTAATATGGTTATCTTTATAGTTATCTTTATAGTTATCTTTCTTGGTGGTAACAGGGCTTTACAATAAACCTTAAGCTCACATTCAAATCTTCCTCTGTCCAAGCAACAACCAATGCATAAAACAAATCCATGCCCCTCCGTTTCTCTCGGATAAGACACAATATGGAAGAAAAGCTCTGTTGCTACTTCCCTTTCGTCACAACTTTAATTCAGTATTTTTTGTTTATGTTGTACTGGACTCGTCTTGTTTTTAAAGGGATAGTTCACCCAAAAATGAAAATTCTGTCATTAATTACTCACCCTCATGTCGTTCCAAACCTGTAAGACCTTCGTTCATCTTCAGAACACAAATAGATATAGATATTTTTGATGAAATCCGAGAGCTTTCTGACCCTCCATAGACAGCAACGCCACTACCACGATCAAGGCACAGAAAGGTATAAGGACATTTTTAAAATAGTCCATATGACATCAGTGGTTCAACCCTAATTTTATGAATTTTATGAAGCTACGAGTTGTATACAAATAAATGCACAGACATTTGCACTCTGCATCAAAAACATATAAATGAACGCGCTGTTGCACCTCTGAGAACTTTTAAGGCTTATTCTGTGGCGTTTATATAAGCCTTTTGACGGGTTGTTGTCACAGAGCTGTAAAAACGGTTACACATTAAGTGATTGAATCGCGTTTGTGCTGAACTCTTATTACAAAGCAAAAACAAGTCTTGCAGTCTAAAGCATCTGTCATATCAAATCAACACGTGCTGTTGTGAATAATTAAGTGAAGCGTCTTCTCATAGTATAAAAACACGCAGTCTCATGAATAATTTAATAGACACTGACGTATCATCGATGTACTATAGTCCTTTGCCACGTCACAAATTGTGACATCAACACAATATAGATTTTAAACCCTGAAGATGAAAATAGAGCAAAAAAACTTAAATTAACCAGTTTTCTCCAACAGTTAGAACTATTGAATGCTAACATTGTCTTCTATGATGTGCATCACAAACACCTCTGCTAAAATCTCAGAAAAAGTAGTCTGGGGTTTCATGACCCTTTAAGGATTTCTTTAACCTCAATACTTTTAAACTCAGTGAAGTGAAACAGGATTCCTGTGTGTTTAATGCACTTTAGTAATCGATTCAGTGCAGCACAGAGTCAGCAGGGAGATTTGGAGCTTCACAGAGTTGCTGTGGCCCCCTGAAATCCAAAAAAAAAACCTAATTTCAGTCCACTTGATGACCTCAGGGGGGATGCAGACCTCACAACATATACCTGAAGCTCTGAAAGTCTTATGTGTGTAATACCTAAAACTAATACTGACCCAAGTCAGCTGTGAATCCTTACTTTAGGGAGACTCATTTGAACATAAGCTGTTTAAGACTTCTATTATCAGACTTGAAATCAGACACAAATGGAGACGTCTACAGCAGCTGGGGTGCAGTATTTATCATATCTGCATTAGGATTACTTTCCTTACCAAAGTGACAAATCATTTACACTGCTGTTCAAAAGTTTGGGGTAAAGTAAAACAGTAATATTGTAAAATATTATTGCAATTTAAAATGACTGTTTTCCATTTTAATATAATTTAAAACATCAATTAATCTTGTGACATCAAAGCTGTATTTTCAGCATCATTACTCCAGTCTTCAGTATCATGTGATTCTTCAGAAATTAATCTCATATGCTGATTTGATGCTCAAGAAACGTTTCTTATCATCAATCTTCATCAAACAGTTGTGCTGCTTTTGTGGAAACCATGATATATTTTCTTCAGGATTTATTTATTTTTTATTAATAGAAGGTTCAAAAGAACAGCATTTATTAGAAATACAAATCTTTCGTAACATTATTAATGTTTTTATGTTTCCACTATTCTACTGTTTCCACTATTTTCTATATTTTTGTGTTTTGCTTACATTTATTTGACTGAAAAATATCAACAGTTAAACACAAGTATGAAAGAATATTTTACTTTGAGTAAAGCATGCTTTGTCTCTTCTTAAGGAATCAAAGTGTTCGGTGGTGTTAAAGAACTAACAGGAGATGAATATGGCGTTTATGTGAAGAGGATCTTACCTGGTGGTCTTGCTTCCAGTGATGGTAAGTTTTCTCAAAGACTTTTTTTTTTAAATCACAGTTTGCCTTAACATTTATCCAGGAGGTCTCCTAAAACTTTTTAAACAAAGCAAAACGTATCTGGTGAAGCTAGTCATCCAGCATGGGAACTTTGATCCACATTATATTCAGCAGCTTTTGCTAATGAACAAAATGAATCAATCTTGTTATTATCAATGGGAGTATCTACTGTGGCATCTAGAGATAATCTTTACATTTACAATGAATGTGAAGTATAATAGCCACATAAATTGAACCTGAGAAATCTGAACATTCAGACGCAAAATTAGAAAGGAAACTGTGTCAGTGCAGCTGTTTACATTTCTGTGAAACAGATTGTCTGTCTCACTGCGTATACCTCTGCTTAAGTCTCTCACGTGTGAAGCGTCATCCCTGTGCTTAAAGTTAATGCCCCTGACAGACTGGAATTAGAGTCTGTCTCCCATTCTGCTGCTGCCGAGCACGGGGTATATGGGAGCTTATATGGGCGCATGCGCTCTGAGACGGCTCCGCTCACACCATTCCTGTCAGCTCACCATTCAGAGAAGTCAGCATGCTTCCTGGTTTGGTGGAAAGACAAATCAAGCATGCTGGTATTTACCTGGTAGACAGATATTCTGAGGGAATCTAGACAGCTTTTCACAGAAAATAATCCAGGGTGACTGTAAAATCTGACACTGGAAAGGTGATATTTGGCTGCAGTGAGTAGGACATAGGTGACCCCTTTGAGACTTTAACAGCTTGTTCCTTTCCAGATTTGATTTGTTCTGACAAGATATCTCAGAAGTGATGGTAGAAGGGGTCGAGAAGACGTAACCCTGACCTACATTTGAGAGCGATGTTATTAATATGTCCTACGGAAATAAAAAAAGGTTGAGGGCTGTATGCTGTCTACTGCTACAGTTTGCTAAAACATTTGAGGAACCAAATTATGGCACTAAACATTTTGAACAGTAATGGTGACCATATCATAAACCAAAATACAGTCTGGGAATCTATTCTGGGCTATTTACTTTTTATTTCTCATACAGAGCTGTTGAGGAATTTTTATGGTCAAGGTCAACAGCACCTAACAACACTCCACAGCAACAAAAAAACTTCCTCCAAAAAAAAAAAAGTATCTTTTTATTTATTTATTTAGGTTTTTAGAATTAGCTCTTTATGTTCTTAGTTCTTAAATGCCTTCATTTCTGACTCCTTCAACGTGGACTACATATTTAATGAGTGCATATATTACCGTTCGATAGTTTGGGGTTGGTGTGATTTTTTAAATGTTGTTGATAGAAGCTTTTACATGCTCACCAAGGCTGCATTCATTTGAAAAAAAAAAATAAAAACATACAGTGAAACAGCAACAATTGTGAAATATTTTTACAATTTTAAATAACAATTTTCTATTTTAATATATTTTAAAATATGTGATGGCAAAGCTGATTTTTTAGCAGCCATTACTACAGTCTTCAGTGCTACATGATCCTTCAGAAATCATTCTAATGTTTATTTATTATTATTTTCAATGTTGAAAACAGTTGTGGTGCTTAATATTTTTGTTAGAACCATGATACCTTTTTTTCAGAACAGCAAAAAAAAAAAAACACTGCATTTATTTGAAACAGAAAACTTTTGTAACTTTTATAAGTGTCTTAACTGTCACTTTTCATTAATTTAATGCATCCTTGCTGAATAAAACTATTAATTTCTTTTGAAAAACTCCCCTTGAACGGTAGTCTGTCTTTATATAGCAGAAAGTATTAAGAATAATATTTAAAGAATACTGTATAGTATGTAATATTAATATATTTGTCAAGTCATTTCATGGGCTTTTAATTATGGTCTTTATGGTTTTTATTTTATTAATGTTTTATTAGGAAACCTGCAGCCTGGAGACCAAATCTTGGAGGTGAATGGCGAAAGCTTGATTGGCGTGACAAGTGAACGGTGCATAGCTTGCTCTCTTATTTTTTAATTAATATATTCTTCTATTCTGTTTTACCTCTTTTGACAGAAAACCTGCTAAATTAGGCACTTTTAAAATACTTATGTCTGATGTTGTTGTTTGATTGCAGAGCGGTGGACATTCTTAGAGCAGCATCCTCAACCAATCGTATGCGCCTTCTCATAGCCAGAGATGAGGAAGCCAGGTAAGCCACTGATCGATCCATTATCACAACAGTCCTGAAGATCACAAACTTCATTCCCATTAGGAGCTTATCAAACCACATTAAGCACAATAGCCACATTATATAAAATATACACTACCGTTGAAACGTTTGGGGTCAGTAACATATTTTTATTCAGCAAGGATGCTATTATGAGCAGAAAATCAGCATATTAGTATGATTTCTGAATGATCATGTGACACTGAAGACTGGAGTAATGGCTGTTAAAATTTCAGCTTTCATAGGAATAAATTACACTTAAAAAAAAAAAAAAATTAACTAGTTATTTTAAATTGTAATAATATTTACCAATATTAAAATTATATACATAACAAACTTTAAAAAATTTTGAACAAAAAAATATTTTAAAAATGTATAATTAAAATTCATAATCCTTTTTTAAAAATTAGTACTAAAGATTTAGCTTTTTAAGCGAGCCAATGAGTTTTTTCTTTGGACTTTACTGCTAATAGTCAACTTGCCACAGTGAGATTTAACCATTATTTGTCATGTCTTAAACACTCTCATGCACTGATATTAATCTATGGACATCTAAACTGAGTATCTTTCATTTGAATGTCCACCCCTTAGACGACACGTTAAATAATTCAATGAAAGATGAATAATTTTGTTCATAAACTAGATCTGACTGAGTATTGGCAGTGCATTTGAGTCTCTTGGTGTGCTATTCAAAGACAAGCTTCGGGCCCACAGGGCTCCCATACTGCCTCCTTCCACTGTTCACTTCACTCACTAGAAAAACATTATAAATGGAAAAACAGCATTCCTGCTTATGGAAATGCCAGTGACTTTTCACTCTCTAAAACATTAGTTAAATGAGATCTATTGTTTTTAAGTAATGAGCAATCATTTTTCAGGCATGAACATTTATAATTCTCTTGCCCCCCCCCAAAAAAACACATTATAAACAGTATTTTTTTCATGTATATGTGAAATGAGTCATCTTTCCTATTTTTGTTAATATACAGAAACAATTACAAGAAAGCCATTCACAGAATAAACTCTTAAACAAAACACATTATAAAAAACACATTATAAAAAATAATAACAGCAACACTATAACAGCTTTAATCCAACCAATAAACCATTTAATAAATAAAAATATAAATAAAAATAGACATTTCTTAAAGAAAACTGTACTGACCCCAGACTTTTGATTATAATATTGTATTATGTAAATATGCTTTCTAATTTCCCCTTCTTTACTATTTACTGTCACCTAAAATGCTCACTTAAGGTTAATCCTTAAAAAAAAAACAGATAATTTAACAGTTAAATGTAATATTTAGAAAAATTCAAAATGAATGTCATTTTTAATACAGTACTCTGTACAATTTTTTTTTTTCAAAGTTGTAAATAAAGCAAAAAAAAATATGTTTTACAAAAACCACCTGTTCATGCAGCTTCTAGTTCAAATGAGTAAGTAAGCCGCTAGAACACAAGGATATTATATATTACTGAGCCACTGTTGGCTTTAAGATTAACAGGTTTTTATTCAGATTTTGGTACACATCAGACATATATTACACAGAATCCCAGATGTGTTTACTGTGAGAGTCAGTAGGATGGCCGCAGTGTACTTTTGACCTTTACATACGGACAGACTGGCAGGAGATTCAGTCCCATAGCTCTGGACTGGCAGTAGATTGTCTGAATGAAGGAAGAACCCTGCATTGCGTGCATGGAGATACTGAGCGAGCAAGAGTAAGAGAGAATGAGAACAGACTCACAGTTTAAGCCATGATGAGATGAGTCCTTGCGTCTCCGTGCTTTAATCTGCGTTCTGCCCTTAACCACTGCGCATTGTGGGGATTACGCCACTGCCTCCATGCAAAGACCTCCTCTGCCTTAATATCAGCAACCTGGAAGTCTTCAGGGACCGAAAGACTGAGCGCAGCAATTCTGGGCTTTTTGTTTGTGTGTATTTATGAGGAAAACATTTAGAATGTGCATGTATCCACGGCGGTTTATTGAGACAACGCTCAAGCCTTTTAGAGTCAGCTCCTTAACATATGCATCACAACCTTGTCTGACCTCCCTCCTTTTAATCCACACTGATAAACCATCCTGAGGATGAAGGAAAAGGAGGCAAAAGCTCTAATTGCATTGCATCATGTACTTCGAAAGCTGTCACTTTGAGTACACTTAGATATGTTGGGCTTAGAATAAATATGAATCGTCTCTGGTATGGAAGATAGCAAAGGGTCTGCAGTAGTTACTGAAGGCTTGGCTGTCTTTATATAGTCTTCTGAACCCACAAAGTCACTTTGCATTGTAGTAAAAAGAAGCAAAGGTCTGCTTAGATTTGTGATGTGTGTAGATGTGGAGCCACTCAGGGACACCTGCATGTAGGTAAAGAGGCCAGTGGCTGATGCTGTGCACCAGTGCGTAATGAACACATGTCCATAAGTGAATATGGTTTGAGTCCAGTGACAGGACATTTCTGTTGACCTATATCTGACACTCAAGAGGTGTCTAGGGGAAAATGGACTGAGATGGAGGGGAATATTTAAATAGACTGTAGATGCTGCCCAGCTCAACTGAAGGCAACTAAAGAGAACTCAGCATGTTTATTTTTACTCAATAGGCTGATCACAAAATCCATTGGCATTGCTATATATTTCAGTAACAGTACAATGATTTGGCAGGACCAGCTGTTTTCCAGCAGTATATGACAACTACAAATTACACAACTACAGAAACACATTAACTGGAAAACAGTTGGTCCTTTATATAACATATATTAAATTATATATATATATATATATATATATATAATTTCCAGTTATTGTTCAAATTTATGATTTATTTTATTTTTTATTTTAGCATTTGCCATGTTTTTTCCCATCTTGTAGTGATAGTGTATGCTGCCCTCTAGAGAGCCGTATATCTGCTTAGAGCATATTTGGATTGTGTAGATAACATTCCCGAGTCCTTCACAAACGAATTAACTGACATGATATTATTTGTGGACAGTGCAAGCTGTTCTTACATAATCTGAGGGCAGTAAGAACTGTTATGTCATTTAGGTGTCTAAAGGTATTTGGGTTGTTTTGTATGATCTTATTGAAGGTTTTAATTTTTTTTTATGGTTGGTTACATTGTGGTTATTGTTAATTCCTCTTCTGTCTTTGTGTAGGAGAGAATTTGCAGAGCTCCTTGAAAAATACGGCTCAAACAGCAGCACAGGATCTAACAGGAATTCACCTATTCAGCATAGTAGGTTTCTATGTTTCAGTCATTGTCAGGTTTACAGTACATGAAATGTACATATTTTAAAGGCATAGTATTGTCTTTTGTAAATGCATTCATTTCTGTACTCAGGTGTACTAGAATGTCTCTTTCCTCTTCCCTGACATAACAAAGGTTATGAAATGCTGATTCATGCAATATGATCCTCACAACTGGAGGAGGAGAGGGAGAAATTCACATCACATCTCTTCATCATCATCCTCACTTTTTAACATCTACATTTTTACTCTTCCTCAAATATATATGTAAAACAGCAGAAATACAAACTGTTTATGTTTTCGAAAAACTTTTTTTTGGACTCAAGTCAATTATAATTATAATGTTTAGGGGAGAAACAGATCAGCCCTTGAAAATGGCTTAAGACGGCGCATTTGTCCATTATGCAATTCTGAACATCTGTTCCTGCCGGAGGAAAGACGCTCCACAGGAAAAGTTTTTGGGAGCGGGGCGTGCGCTCATGCACTGGCTGCTCAGTCTGATCCCTGCTCTCCCCTCAGTGTAGAATATTCTAATGATGTAACTTGCTTTAAGCACAGCAAAGAGTTTCATTCGAGTCTTTAATTTAAAAGTGCAAATGAGATGGCGCTTTGGTCAGAGGTCTTCTTCTGGACATGTTCTTTGACAATACAACAAAGTTCAGTTTGCAAACTTAAACTCATGACTTTTTATGAGCATGACAGCACACCTTTTTAAGTACACTACTGTTAAAATGTTTGAATCATTCAAATTTTCTATGTTTTCTATTTTCCATTAATGTAATTTATTCCTATAATGGCAAAGCTGAAGAAATATTCAAGAAATACTCTGTATTATTATCAATGTTGAAAGCAGTTGTGCTGCTTCATATTTTTATGGAAACTGTGACACTTTTTTTCCAGGATTCTTTGATGAATAGCAAGTTCAAAATAACAGCATTTATTTGAAATAGAAAAATACTGTAATCTTTGATAAATTTAATGCATCCTCATGTTGAATAAAAGTATGAATTTCTTTAAAAATAAATAAATTAATAAAAATCTTAATTTGAACGGTACTGTATAACAAGCAAAGTTCTGTATCTTTATGTTTTAGTTGGTTTGAATTTACTCTCATTCTTTAGATACTAAAGCCACTGTTATTGTTGAAATAGATGAATTGATGGGTGGTATCACTGGATCTCATAAAAGCTTTCACAATAACTAACTACCTATGTCAGGGTTAATATCAGGCAATTTGTGATCATTAATTTTTCATTCTCGTCTTTATCCTTTTTTTGTGCTAAAGCAGGCAGATACTTGGACAGCACATCATCAGGGTCTTCATCCAGATCTCAGAGTCCTCTATTGCTTAGTCCTGCTGGGTCTCAGAGTAACTACAACAATACAGGACCCTTGCTACGCTCCCTAAGGTACTGGAAAATAATGATTTAGTTGTGTAAAGTTTACTTACTGAATTGTTTAACTATTTTGACCGACAGTTTATTCTAGTAATACAAAGTTTGTGTGTGTGTGTTTGGTTTCAGTCACCCAGGTGAAGGGGTGATTCAGCTGATATCAGTCGCTCGCTCCTGCAGTCTGGGTATTACAATCGGCGGTGGCTCCAACAGACCTGATGGCCCTGCAGTTTTCATCCAGGAAGTGCTGTCTGGAGGAGATTGTCATCGGGTGAGAGAGGGGGACTCTATAATGAACTGTGTGTGCATGTATTTGTGCATAATCTGGGTGTACACAGAAATCATGATTCATCAAAGCATTTTAAACTTACGTTGCTAAATTTAGAATCTATTTAGAGCCAACTTCACAAAAACACAGTTAAACATATAGCTTGATCTGATACAAGTTCTGGATCGAGAAAGGAAAACATTTATTGCAGTGGTTCTCAACCTTTTTGACTCCAAGCGCCCCATTGACCAAGATTTCCAACAATATGTGATGCCCATTGGCTTTTCCATTTGTTCGTGATTTACTGGATAAGGATTAAGAATAAGAATTTAATGAAAAGAAAAGAAAATGTATATACATATATATCAGGTATTTCCTCCAAGGAGACAAGGGAGGCAGTGTCTCCTCAAAATATTGGATAAAACAATGGCAATATTAAAAAATATAACAATAAAAAGTGTATAAATCACTAATTTTTTATAAAGAAACATTGTCCAACAGTGACACCAGCAGGTAACGTTACAGCAGGAGTCCACATCTCTCTCGCTTCCCCTGAGCCCATTGAGTTTTAACAGACCCCCTAAAGCATGCAGTAAATTTAGTGGGAGGTCATTAAGAATGAATTGGGGAAAGTCATGTGAAAGGAGGCAGTGTCTCCATCGTGATATGATTGGATATGACTGTTTATGTTCAGCTGTGATTGGTTCAAGCAATAAATCCCGCCTCTTGTGTTTGTGTGCGTTCCACGTTTACGAATCAGTCTGAATAAACAATATAATGGGGTTAGTTGGAAGACTAATTTAAAAAGTATGTAAACACCTCACACACTTAGATATAACCACTTTGTTATGTCAAAAGATATACTTATGGTTTCAAAGCAATGTTTTAGATATTGATATGTTGTAGATATAGAGCTTGATATAAAGATATATCTGGATTTGTAGTGGTTTCAGCTTACTTTGATACTTGTTTTGCCTCATCTTGAGCCCCCCCTTGGAAGTTCGCTGAGGCCCCTGTTTGAGAACCACTGGTAAATTGTGTTTTAACTGTTTAATTTTGAGAATAACAAGTGCTGAATATTTGAGGAGGTGAGGTTGAGTAGACAGGTTGTATATGGAAGCTAACTTCTAATTGTAAGCATCATCATTTGCCTTTAAACTATGATTAAATGAGACAGAGAGTGGACATAAATGAGCAGGATATGTCACACAATTCGAGGAAGTGTTTAGTCTGAGCAGGTGAAGAAACCGATTATAAACCTCCAAGAATATTCTCCCCCAAAGTAAGGATCACTCAGCTTTTTACACCTTACCATTAAGCTCTAACACATTTAGCCATCTTTATCGCAGAGGGTGTTCGGATTAAAGTGAGGATGACATCCTAGAATGTCAGAGTACTGCGTTATAGCCTGGGCCAGTGCAAAGGTTTCCTCTTAAGCAGGTAGACATCTCCTGGAAACCGTCTAAGCAATTGATCCCCTGCTTTACATTGTCTTGAGAGTTTTTCCTGAAAGACAAAACAGGTAAAGGCTCCGCTGGGATGTTCTGGGGATGGGCAGTACTGTCACAGCAGACTGCAGGGGTCAGGTGTACAGAAGGATGTCTAGGGCATCGCACTCCCTGTGGAATATACAACTCAGAATGGGGAAGGGAGCTGTAGCATTCACCTACTGGACTATTGTGCTGAAACACAGATATTCAATATCACTTAGATTTTCAGTGTCAGATTGTTGGCCATCTGTGACACCTATTATATAAGGTCCCGTACATGTCTGTTTTGAATCAATGATCAGAACTTTGAGCTATCTGAAATAAACCTTTTTTGTTTTGTTCTGTCCTTGGTTTTAGAGTTTACTTGCATGTAAGTGGTGTCTCCAAAAATCACTTTTATTGTTGCTCATAGTTAGGACTGCAAAAATAGTTCTCTTAATATTTTTGTTTACAGTAAAATAGGTATATTCAAAGTTTGAGGTCAACATTTTTTAACAAAATTGATATTTTTATTCAACAAGGATGCATTATATTGATCAAAAGTGACAGACGAGACATTTTAATTTATAAAAATACCAAGCAGCACAACTGTTAATAACATCAATAATAAGAAGCAATGTTTTACTATCAGCAAAACAAAATATAAAAATTATTAATGAATAAAAAATACACACTTAACACTTTGGAACACAAAATTGAGAAACATCTAAGAAGCAACAGAAATAAATTACATTTTAAAATGTATCAAAATAAAAACAAATAATTAGCAATATTACTGTTTTGTTGTATTTTTGATCAAATAAATGCAACCTTGGTGAGCATGAGAGAAAAACTGTTTTGTTTTTATATTTCAAAATCTAAAAAAAAAAAAAAAACCTTCCTGAACCCAAAATTTTGAAGAGTAGTATAGGGGTACACAGATAGGGAAATTTTGGCAATAACTGTAATTATTTATATTTTTAAGCTAATAACAGATGTGTTGGCAGATATCAAATATCAGTCTAAAATTTGTGAGACTAGAACAAACAAAAAACTTAAAATGTCTGTTTTAAAAGAAATGTATCTTCAAGAAATATCAGGTGGTCAGGTGGTAGAAGTTGTAGCTCTTAGAAAATTCCCAGTTTACAAGTTTAAAGTTGTAATTACGAGTTCTACAAGGATGTGAACGCTTTTTACAAGTTGGCATCTCGTAATTCCAGTAATTACGACAAGGCGTCTATGCACCTTAAGAAACGACAAAGATACAAAATGCCACGTATAAAAAATGTAACAAGCTCTAAGTAAACATTATTTTAGTTGTGTTATAGGTGCACCAACAGCAAAACAGATGAATGTTTTTGGCTTTGTCAGAAATATGACTGCTAATATATCGCGCATCTGTAAACCCCCAGTTTCTGGAAATGCTAGGGAGTGGATAGGATTCTCACGAATCAGAGACTTTTGCCACAGTTGTGTAGTTTTAGTGTCTCAGAGGAGATGGAGTTGCTGTAGTGGTGTCCTCTGTGACATGAGGTCACAGGTCTCAGGTCTCCACCTGCTGATGAGTAGTACAGTGGCTAATGTTCCTGCTGATCCTGTTGGCACAGCTTTCTCAAACTGAATGTCTGCCATGAATTGTGACTGATCAGCAACATTTAGTAAGGATTTTCATTCCTTTGGCCTTATAGGATGGACGGCTCAGACCTGGAGATCAGCTTATCGCCATTAACAAGGAGTCATTGATCGGAATCACGTATGAGGAGGCCAAAAGTGTGCTCAATAAAGTCAAATTCAGGTATTCACTCTGTTCAATGTAGCTTTATGTCTTTTGATCAATGTTTAATCAGTATCTTTGTACATCTTTCTTTTACATAATGTATCTTTTACCCCTGTTCTTTGCCCTTGAACAGGAACCAGTGGTGGATATTGCCTTCATCCCAGGAAAAGGACCTTTTTCCAACAGCCCATTGTTGCATAATGGAGTTCAGAGGGGGGTTGGGAACGGATACAACTCCAGCCGGTTAAAGGTTCATGTCCGATCTCCTGAGGTTAGTGTTTACTAGTGTACAGATCATGTCGTGTCTTTGGCATTTCAACAACAAGAGAGTCTTGTGGCTTACATAATACACACACTTGTCATGGTCTTTCTGCTAAGCATGCTTAATGCTTCATAATGTTCTTCTCATAGATGCGACTAGAGGAAACAGCTCCAGTGCTTTCATCCTCCCCGGATATCTGCCCTCCAGACATACAGGTTTCAGGTACGTCACAAAGGTGGACTCGTATATCTAACCCCCTTAACTCAATCTTAACAAGCTTTGCTGCTAAGTTCCCACCCATTCTCATCACCCACATGAACAGTGCAGATTTTGTTATTTATAAGGCTCATATTTCCCTTTTGAAAGGAGTGCTCTAATATCATAACCTTTCGAAATGAGTGCATTTTGTGCAAAGTAATCACAATATCCTGTGCTCTTTGTGCCTTTCATACTAAATCATACTACATTATTGTTTTACTGCAATATTTTTTTTTTAATTTACAGAATTCAACATTATTTAAAAAAAATGTATTTACTTGAGAGTCAAAATTTAATAAATAAAAAATTTTAGGGTTAGAACATTTTTTAAAAGAAACTGATACTTTTGATCAGCAAGGATGCATTAAATTGATCGTAAGTGACAGTAAATAGATTGATAACGTTACAAAATATTGCTTTTTCAAATAAATGCAAAAAAACTTTCTGTTCATCAAAGAATCCTGAAGTAAACCCACAAAATTATTAAGAGGCACAACTGTCTTCGGTACTGATGATAAGAAATGTTTTTTGAGCAGCAATTCATCATATTAGACTGATTTCTGAAGGATCATGTGACACTGAAGACTGGAATAATGATGCTGTAAATTCAGCTTTGCATCACAGGAATAAATTACATTTTAAAATGAATTATAAATAAAAACATCCTTTAAAATCCTTCATGGTTACAGACTAAAAGGGAAAATACCAGTGGTGTTCAAGTGCAGGTTCATGAATACAGAAAGTAGTTGCTCTTTAGGTTACTGTACCTTACAGATTGCACCTTGCCTCAGTGCAAGTAGCATCTAAAATTAACCAGAGCTCAGAGAAACGGGATTCTTGCAAAGCAATTATTTGTTTTCAGAGAGAAAGATTGGGGATTAGTCAGTAGCATCAACGGCTACTTGCAAAGTAATCTCTCTGTGCTGCGGGGGTCAGGCATGAATGTGAGGTGTTTAAATTACACAATCAAATTCCAGAAGACGTACCAAAAAAAAGAGAGGAAGGCCTCTTTCATGTCGAGTCAGATAGTGCTCTTATCTCAGTTCCCAGCAGCTGGGTAACTGTTTGGTACAGATTGGTTTGCCGTGCATAGTGTGTAATCCTTACTTGGGGCATAAAATGGGATTGATAAATTGTTAAAGAAACCATTCAGAGAAAGCCACTTGTAACAAGTGCTGGCTGTCTAAGAAGCGCAGGAGTAGTTCAATAAAGTCTTTTGTTATAATCCACAAAGCAAACACAAGGAATCGAGGCGCTGGGATAGCACAACACATAGACCAAAATACAAATAATAGCAGACAGGGAACTAAGGAACAGACAGGGCTTATAAAACACAGGGACTAATGGGATAATTAATAACACAACAGGTGGGAACAATGAACTGATCAAGACACAGGTCAGGTAAAACACAACAGAAACATGACGTGACACCACTTTAGTCCATTTTATGCTCATAGATACTTTGAAGCAGCAGTCAGAGTGGATGTTAACATGTTCAAGTCACTTTTCTGAACGCTGAAATCTTTCTATGCTGAAATAATGCCCCAAAATCAATTCACCATTATATTTCTCTACACAGAGACCCCAAAAACATTTTGACACTGAATTCACACTTAAAAATGGCTGATTGTCATTCTAGTGTATTTGAATGTGTCATGTATTAGATATATCAAAGAAAGTGGAATATGAAATAAAATATGCTGGACATTTTGCAGAATAATCAGTTACTGAAATTAACTCTTTTGACCAAGTTATTTTTTGTTTATGAAATTACCCTAATGTTTTTTACACAATATATTGATTGATTTTAACAATATATTGATTTTATTGTATTGTTTTAACCCAATAAACTTTTTAAAATGTGTATCTGTCTTTAAAATAAATGAAACTAAAAAAATTATTCATAATTCAGAATATTCATAATTAATATTTAAAAAATTGGCAGTGGATACATTTTAAAAAATCGAACTATTACTATTAATAATTAATGTTATGCATATTAATTATAAATACTAAAACCCTCAAAATATATTCCCTGAAAGCAATTCTTATTATAATACATATTTTTCTTCTCAAGTAAATGGACGATGATATAAGTATAAGATGATATTATTATTGGAATAAGATATTTGTTAAGAAACTATAACATTTGTAAATTGTTATTTAAT
The DNA here is from genome assembly GCF_018340385.1 of Cyprinus carpio. Lineage (NCBI taxonomy): Eukaryota > Metazoa > Chordata > Actinopteri > Cypriniformes > Cyprinidae > Cyprinus > Cyprinus carpio. Next base: position 15,835,861 of record NC_056599.1, on the reverse strand, counting down.
GCAATGACATTCAGAGATTTCAAAAGTGGCATTAATGTCCATTGTCCAAATTTAGATGTGTACCACGCACCTGTCCATCAGGCTATCCCCTGGCCCAGAGTTTAAGGTTAATCTAGACCGGATGTAAGCATGCCTGGCTCGCCCTTGAACTCTGGATGGTGTTGTGTTTACACCCAAAGCATTCTAATCATTCTTGACATCTATAGAGTGTATAGTACTTAATTACCCATTTATCCAGACTAGCTGATTAAATCTTATAAGAATAAGGAAGCTCTGTCTTATCTGAATTAAATAGGTGCTGTAATCCTGCAAAAGCCCTTCTGGGTGTCCTTCCTAGAAAGGGAGACTAGATGCACTCAGACTCAGAGACCTGCTTATCTTCATTCGTTGTCATTTTTTAATCATTGTGATTTGGATTTGAGAATTTTTGATCTCTTATTGTTTTTAAAGAGATGACTCAGACAAAAATAAAAATTTGGTCATCATATACTCACCCCATGACCCAAATGACATAGAAAACTAAAATATAACGTTTGAAGAATATATAGGCTGCTCTTTTCCATGTAATAAAAGTGAATGAGGACTGGGGCTGTCAAGTGACAAAAAGTAAGCATTATAACAGTGGTCTATATCATTGGTTCCCAAACTTTCCACGACCCACCTAGACAAGTATAATCTGTTTCACGACCCAACAAAATATTTGAGATAAAAAAAGCAAAAACAATTGACATAACTTTAAGCCTAATCTTAATTAAAAGTTTGATATGACAAAAATTAAGTATTTAAGGAAAATAACCATTTTATTTTAGAGTACAACTGTAAAATTTCACTACTAATATTTAAGTTTAAATTTCTTTGTTTACAGACGTTAAAATATGAAACGTCCATAAAAACGTGCAACAGGCTCACTCCAGTGAACTGTAATAATCTCTGCTACTATTTTTAAAAAAATCACCGCGTTGCACAGCGCAGAAAATGCATTCATGGTCCTTCTGTGTTTGTATGTGAGAAGGGAGCAAAATCCAACACTTTTTTAGAAAACCATAAGAAGCAAAGCAGAACTATCTAAAACAGTTTGGAGATTAAAATAATTGTGAAATAGGTAAAATATATTTCTTTTTAAATATAAAAAAATGAGATGACAAATTTACTAATAATGGTTAAATGTTCAGCAATATCTTCAAAAGATTTTTTAACTTTGGCACATTTTTTCTCTATATAGAGATGATATGTCAAGGAAAATTACGAAATTTTTTACATTTTGTTATGTGGAAATGTTTAAATCTTGTAGTGTTACAATTAACCCTGCATTTGTGCCCTGCTCATACGATAGAAATGAATGAACATAGCCTACCTGAAACCGTTTTCGTAACATTTGAATTTTCTGGTGTATGCAATCTCATGCAGAATACAGTACTTTGAAGTGAGCAAGTTTTTTCTCATTAATAATGCAGACCGACTGAACCTTTTAATAATGATGTTGCTCTGAGACCCTCACTTTTATTACAACTCCTGTGCGCCCGTGCTTCAAAACAACACATGTTTTAAATTGTGGACTTAATTGCAATTTGAAAATCACACTAAGGATATTGCAATTCATAATTAATGTTGGTAGGGCACTAGTTTGACCCTAGTCATGAAAACCCCTGGTCTATATAAATCATGTGCTGTATTCCAAGTCTTCTGAAATCATATAATAGCTTTGTGTATGAAACAGACTGAAATCTAAAAAATCTTTACGAATAATCTTTTGCAACTCCCATGATGCTCTGAAATAGACTACAGAAGTCATCATGACAAAATGCCATTCTAACTTCAGCCTAATTTTGCTATATTTAGTTTGAGAACACTGGGAATACAGCACTTAAATGGATAGATCACCCAAAAATGAAAATGTTGTCATCATTCACTCAGCCTCATGTTGTTACAAACCTGTATAAGTTTCTTTCTTATGTTGAACGCTAAAGAATATATTTTGTTGAACTACACTAAATTCAATAAAAGATAAAAAAATACTAATCAAGTCAATAACTACCAACAAAAACAATAATACCATCATCCTTCAAAACTAAATTTGTAATATTCAACATAAGAAAGAGACTCATACAGGTTTGGAACGACATGAGGTTGAGTGAATGATGACAACATTAAAAAAAACTATCCCACTATATACTTTTAATGTAATTTTTTGTGATATTGGAGCTTGACAGATTCGCCATTCACTTTCATTATAAGGAAAACAGTAGCCAGGATATTCTTCAGCAATTCACATTTTGTGTTTCATAGAAGAAAAGGAATTTATACATATTTGTACAAAATGAGGGCGAGTAAATTATTCCATTTTTATTTGAACCAACCCTTTAATGAGTTGCAATTCTGGTGCAACATTCCTTGAAGCACCATTAATCTGGATTGTTTTAGTTGTCCTGGATTGTGTACCATCAGTACCACCTGTTAAATCCACTGCCCCTGAGCGAGCTCCTGCTGTGCGTGCTGGTCCTGAATTACTGGCATGGGACCTGTCTGAGTCTGCGTGAGTCTGACGTGTCTGAGCTCAAGCTGTCAATCATGAGCGTCAGAAGGCAGATAAATCCCCTGCAGGAGTGTGTCCCTAGGGTGGGGGTGATCATTTCATACCTCTTATAGCCAGTGTTGCTTAACAATACACACGCCACTGAAAGCACTGGTGTTAATACCTGACTTTCTCTATCGCTATCTCTCTCCACCCCTCAATTCAAATCCCTCACACAGTTCATAATCTTTATTGTATTAATATAATACCCATTCGTTTGAGCTCCCAGACAATGAAAAAAACATTTAAGGCCACATTTTCCAATGCAGCTTACTAGCATTCGCCACTAAATGCTCTAATGTGAGTATGACTCTTAAAGTAGGTGAATTACTGTCCCACTTTCCCCCTCAGCCTCCACTGTGCAGAGACAAGCCACTGTTTCCAAACCCAAGATCTCACTGGACCCCCACATACGGCTCAAATCAGAGAAGCTCGATCTGGTAAGCCTGGTTCACACAAACTGTTTTGCATGTGTACAAAGAGTGATGCTTCATAAAACATTCTCAGCAGTCAGGTGCTGTGAATGGTAAGTTTACATTTGACTGATAATCAAGGACACATCCTGCTGACATAACTGGTAATATTTTTATTTTATTTGCTTGTAATATTTTTATTTTATTTGCTGCCAAAATTAACACTGGTGGGAAGAAAGAAATATTATAAAAAATATTAAGAAACATTAAGAAATATTATTAATGGTCCCCATCTTCTGACTGAGAACCACTGAGCTAGATAACATTCCAAAATATGACTACAGTTCACATCAGCAGTTTATTTCCATGAGTGAAAGTGTGACATAAAATGAATAGTATACTAGTCATGTGACCTTAAAGGGATAGTTCACCCAAAAATGTCATTTCTGTCATTAATTACTCACCCTCATGTCGTTCCAAACCCGTAAGACCTTAATCCGTAAGTTTTTCTTGTAGCTTCATAAAATTACGATTGAACCACTGATGTCACATGGACTGTTTTAACAGTGTTCTTACTACCTTTCTGTGCCTTGAACATGTCAGTTGCATTGTTGTCTATGGAGGGTCAGAAAGCTCTCGGATTTCATCAAAAATATCTCAATTTGAGTTCCGAAGATGAACAAAGGTTTTACGGGTTTGGAACATCATGAAGGTGAGTAATTAATGACAGAATTTAAATTTTTAGGTTAACTATCCCTTTAACCTGGTGTCCCCCATGAGGCAACCAGCTAAAATAAATCAGTTTCTATCGTCTTCAACTCATATGAGTGGATATTCTTTTAAACATTTTAGAATAATTATTTAAAATATATATTTTTTATTTGTGTGTAAAATAATTTATTGAGAAAAATAAGACTTTAATTCTCTATATAGTTTATGATTGCAGTGGCATGTGCCAAGTGCTTGTACCTGTATTTTTAGTAATGACAGGATTGGACCCAGCAGTTCAGAAAACAAGGGGAATTTAAAGGGTTAATCCCCACTGAAATCTGAACCAGTGACTTCAAGAGGAGCCTGTGACAGAGCATTTATGGAGATAACCTATCATACCTATCATAGATCTCTGTCTCTGCTCTTTGTTATGCAGTTGTTTAGCAGAGATTTAATTTAATCCTGCTGATCCTGAGGCTGACCCTAATCTACCGACCCATTAATAGGATTAGGTCTCAATGGACGAGAGCACTTAAATGTGGACTAAAGGCACAATGCACACAATATTAAGTGTTGCACGAACAGGTATTTGACATGGTTCAAAGTTTTGATGTGACTTTATGCTGTTTATTTCTCTGTTTGTCTCATCTTTAAGTAGATGTTTTATCTGGAACAGGACAGTTTTCTTGCCCTTGGTACTTGAACGTATATCTTACTTTTGTGGCAGTATCAGATTGTAGGTTTGAACTTAATCTGATTAGCTTTATTAAAGTCTTTTGAAGTCTTATGGACCTCTAAGCCTGGATTTATCCACTACTGACTTGACCTCTGTTACCACACTGCCCTCTTGTGTACATAGCTGTAACATTCGTTTCAAGCTTGGTTGGATGTTGTACAGTCGAAAAAGAATCATAATCATCAGTCAGCTCTTGAAATATGTTTATTCACTAAACATTTAAGCATAATAGTTTATAGTTATATATTTTTTTTATTTTTCTGCTCTGAGCAATAAATTCAAAACAGTGTTGTAATAAATATATTAATTAAAAATGTAAATTAAAAAAAGATAAATTAAATGGGTTTTTTTTTAATAGGAGAATGGCATTGCAGAGCTCTCAGAATTTCAAAGGTGCAGGATGTGGGCCTGAAGCACAATAATGACAGTTTGGTCATTTTGCAGGCTCTGTCGTACCTGGGTCTGGATGTAACAGATGAGAAGCAGCGGCAGCTCAGAGAGAGTCTCACTACAGACCCTCAGGGAACGGTATCGTATGGAGGTATAGACACATCCTTTACACCTTTATGCTGCACCTGCATAACATGATCCTCGGCCGGTCAACTAGATAAAGTTTTTTTTGAACAAGCCTAAATAAAACAGTTTGCATGACAAAGAAAAAAGGTTACTGCAGTTTAGCAAAAAAAGGAAGTTGTAGTTTAGCATGCAACTGGGGCGGAATTTAACATTACTGAAATAACTGTAATACTAATCTCTCTTGCACTCATTGCTCGGATGCCTGTGATTACCGGTGCAGCTTGCGTGCCTAAGGTTCCCAACCTCTGAAATAACCACAGGATATAATCACATTTTGACGTGGACGGAAATACCTATTCTGAAAAGGGAATCACAATCCAAATTTGGATATTGAGCTCGAGTTTACACTTTGAAACACTTAGAATGAGTTTTTAGAGACAGATTGTCTGTCGGGGGGGGGGGATATTTGGGTTCAGTACAAACTTAGACAGCTAAGTATATTTCCAGGCTGCTCACGACAGGGAGTTACGCTCGTCAGCAGGAAGATGCCACCGCTGCAAATCCTGATCAAAGTGCTTGCAGTGGAGCAAGAGTTCTGCCTGTTTTCTTGTACTTCAGCTGTGCAAACACTTAGAGCAAGGGCACCTGAACATAAATATTCCCTCTAGACGCTCTTTCTCCTGGAATATTCTGGATAGATTCCACTGAGTGAAAGGTGAAGAGAATACATTGCACCCATTTTCTGTGTAGCAAGCAAAGGTTGACCTGAAATCACATATGTTCAAATCAACATAGCAGAAGTCTTGATGGTTTCGATGCTGTAATTCCGTACATGCTTTTTATGTTTGTAGTGCTATTCTTGGCTATTTCTAACTACGCCTCTGTTTTCTTAATGACTTTGTGGAAGCCACCCGCAGTGTTTATCAGGAGAAGCTGGAGGAGGCGGGACTGGGACAGGGTCCCTTCATGTTCTCCTATCAGGAAGCAGCTAGTTTGATGGACACCTCTGCTTTTCATTCCCCAGTAAGTAGACCCGCAGGATTTAGTAGTGACTTTGATTTGGGCTAAACTTCAGCGCAATCCTCAGAGCACCTCCTCACATTGAGACTTCACTTTCTCCTAAAGTTGAGCATGTCGGGTGATTTACTTTGCATTCTTAAAGGAGCTTTTCTGCTGCTCAGGAAAGTTATCAAAGCTGTCTTTTAAGCTCTTAAACGCTTCAGTTGTCAGAGCTTTCCTGTTCTGTACCCTGCGCCTTAGGATACGTCTCACATTCGATGTATGTGCTCTGAATTGGTCCTGGTTTTAATGTTCCTTTCAGATCTCAGAGGCAGGGTCACACACTTATGAAGGAGTGTCGCTCTCTCTTTCAGACCTATGAGTCAGAGTGCAGCTACAGCAGTGAGGAACTCGAGGAGTTTCAGACTGAAGTCAAACAACTCCAGCTGCAAATGAAACAACTTAAGGTCGGTACTGAAATAATCACTGGATTGTGTTGCGTCCTTCCTGCAGGGTCCACAATGAACACTCATTAAGTGCCAAATGCAAGTCAAGATTGACTTAATAAACAGTTACTCATAAGTTGACCTATAACTCCATTAGGAAATACAACATAATGCATATTATCAGATTAAAATGTTAGTCTGACTGATTCAAAGACATACAAATATAACATTTTTAACCACTTTTTTTATTTTAGTTTTTTCATACATTTTTGTTTCAAGAAATGTAGGGGAATGTTTCTCACATTAAGCCACTAAAACAAAATTAAGAGAAACAAAATCACAATGTGACAGGTGATTCAATGTTAAATAAAGTTTTATTTCCCACCATTGATATGGCAAAAAAGTCATGATTAAGTAGAAGTAGTGACACTTTTTGTATTGTGATGTATATTGATTGAAATATGAAGTGAAATTGATTATTGAAAAATAAAAAATAAATGCAGGGTGGGAACTTGGATCTATTCATTGTATGTTGATTTAAATATGAGTATGAGGCTGAAAGCAGCGGAGTTATAAATGATTGACGTTTAGTATGCATCACTGTATCATTTTACTGGAAATTGGATTTAAAAAAAGAATATATGCATGGACGAATCGTTCTATAAGATCAATATCATACATTTAGTAAAGAAAAACTTTGCAAAACCGAGCTGAACATCTGTGCAGAAAGCCTTTGTGACATGAACATTCATTGCAATGCTCTCAGGTGTTACTGAAAGACACAGAAGACAGCAAGAAGACTCTGGAGGAGGAACTGCAGAAGACGGCTGAGGTGAAGCCTGCAGCATCTCAAATAAACATGATTTGTTTGATGTGACTTAAATGCCTCAAAATATGCCATCCACATATTAGGAGGCATGTGAGCTGTTTTAATACATCAGCACTTTGTGATGGCCATTTTAACTCACTATATTTGTGTATTCCAAATATAAGCTATAAACACATGAACATCTGAACTTGTTTAAACTAAGATTTACTAAATGGCAAATTAGCATCAAAGCTCAATTCCATAAAAGCACACATGGGAGGGGAAAATTCTGCAGGTGATTTACTAACAATGTGCATATTAAAGAATACAGATGCAACATCTCATTTCCATAATGACCAGCACAATCTACCAAGAGCAGCGCAAATTACAGTACCTCCTGCTTTAAGACATGTTTTTTTTTAGGCGTTAAATAATGCCACAAATACCAGTAAATTGAAAAACGCAAATCTATGCCTTTTCAGTGCTAATTTCCCACTGTGTGATTTTAGTAAATCCTGACAGTAGTTTTTAAACGCCAAATGAGGGTTTGCGCAGGCACAGGCTGATAGTAAATCTGGCCCTAAGACATTTCTCCACTCATCAGTTGGTGCATTCCCTTATTCCCATGTGTATGGATGAAACAGAAGGCCACAGCCACAGTGGAGGAGAATAAGTCTCTGAAGAGCAAGCTGCAAGTAGCAGAGGCTGTTCAGAGACAGACTAACAGTGCCGAGCAAGACTATGAGGAGGTCATTCAGCTCCTGGAGGCTGAAATCAAAGATCTGAAGAACCAACTCGCTGGAAAGAAACAGAGAGACCTGGAGGCTACCAAGGTAAACCGTCCTCATCACATCGCTCTGTTTGATGAAAAACTATGTTTATTTTTTTTAAGAAGATTTACAAGATGACTGAAAACTTTTGTAGACTGGAATGAGTTGGCAGGCAACTGTTATTCAGTATAACACAGTCCTGTTTGTGTTAAACTGGTCTTAAGAAACAGTGCTATTTTGGTATTTGTATAGTATTATGAATTTTGAATTAACTTTTAGTTTTAGTCATTTTAATACTTGGAGTACTAAACTTATTTATTTAATTTTTTTTAATCTACTTGGAGTACTAAACTTATTTATTTAATTTCAGTTAGTTGCTAAAGCAACATTTGTAGTTTTTTACACTTTTCATCAAATAGTTATATTTCAGCTTAATTTCAGTCAATGAAAATGATTTTTAATAGTTTTAGTAAACTATAAATGGACTGGTTTTAAAGGCTGTTTTTCTTCACAGGAGGATGTGATGGAGCTGAACAGGAGGCTCAGCATCATTGACAGCCAGTTAAGAAGGTCTGAACTCACTCGGAAACATCTGGAGATATCCAACAAGAAGCTGCTCGGCTTTGCACAGGTAAACACAAACAAACACATTTTTTTGACTTAACCCTTTAGTTCACCCAAAAATGCAAATTAGGTTATCATTTACTCTCTATCATGTCATTCCAAACCTGCATGAGTTTGTTCTTCTGTTGAACACAAAGGAGGATTTTTTTAAGTTTTGCTAACCATACAGTTAACGGTAGCCATTGACTTCCAGTAATGTCCAGGAAAGTCAATGTGTCAACTGTGTACCAATATTTCTTAAAATATCTCCTTTTATGTTTAGCAGAAGAAACCAATTCATACAGGACTGGAACGACGTTACAGAATTAGCATTTTTGGGTGAACTATCCCTTTAAAGTTGACTGTTCTAGGTATCAGTGGTGCTTTAAAATTTGCGCTCTGTTTTTACAGAATGTCCACAAAGTTCTCACTAATTCCAGCTTATTTGGGATTGAAAGTGGGTAAGTTTCTCAAGACAAACACAGAAAGTTGCAGTGTGTCTCCCTTCAGAGCTCATGACTTACCTTCCTCATCCTTCAGGTGCGCACAAGCGTCTCCAGTGACCGACAGCCCCGACACACCCTCCCCGATCCCAGACCCCGCCTGCCAGCTCGCAGCTGAGGCCAAAGTGCTTGTAGATGGTGTCTGCTCACTTTGCACTGAGGATCACAGTGAGTGAGAAAGCCTCTCTCCTTTAGTCTGATTGTTTGAAGCCGCATCAGTCTGTTCTAGTGGAGTGTGACTCACTTAATCTGGGACATTAGGACAGTTTCTGGACTTTTTATTGTAATGAACTCATTTAAACTTGTGTATTTGGTATGGTATTATTATTCACAAAATGTTTGGTTGTTTGGCAGCATTAGTGCAGTATGTAGAGGGAGACGTGAAGGCTGAAGAGGACTGTGATTCAGAGTGAGTGGCCGTTTTTGTTGTGTTATAAAGCAATCAGCATTTTTCCCTTCAACTGCTGCTGTCAGCTGAGTTTAGCTCAGGCCAAATATTCATTTCACTGTCACAAAACCCTCCGCTATAACTGCTAACCTTGCAAAGTCTCTCCCTTATCCAGTTTGACAAGGAGTTTTGAAAAACACCAAAGCAGGGGTCATGTGGCCCAAATTTTAGACATGTAGAGTTTTAAATCATATTAATCACGCTCTTTTGAAATGAGTATCAAGGGCAGCCTTGTTGTAGGGTCAGTCCTAACAAGGGTGCATTTCAGAAAATCCTTTGAAACAAAACTGGTTTTATTAGTCTTTATTAGTTTTACTAGTCTTTAATTATCATTCCGAAATTTTAACTGGATTATTGTTAAATAATTTATTTATTGAACATGCTCTGTACATTTGTTTACTGGTATGTATGTATGTATTCCTTTATGTATTATTAAAATAATAATTCATTTAATGTATGAAGCATGTTTTCTTTATTTTCATTTAACATATATACTGAAGATTTTTTCTTCTGTAAACACTGCATATACATGTGTGTTTAAATAGTATTAAATTACTAATTATAATATAGTATTAATTTATTAAATAGTATTAAATTGAAAAGTTAAAAAAAGGTTAGAAAAGGTTAAAAGTTTTATTATATATTTATTATATTAAGCTTTCATTATTACATTAATCATTTAAAATGTGTATTTTTTTTTCTTAATTTTTCTTAATGTCAACTTTAACTGTTCTTAAAGTCTAATAGATTTAAAAAAAAAAAATGTTTATATTATTAAGAGGTTATTATTGAAAAAAGGATGTCCATTAGTGTCAGCCACTGTGTGTTGGTAATATTGACTCTGAATGACAGTTATTTTTTTACCCCTTTTTAACTTCCGAAGTTCTCACCGTGGAAAGTGTATACTCTTAAGGGAATATGAAAAATGCATATCACTTCTAAATGGAACACAATCACAAACATTCTTATGAGAATCTTCATCGTATTTACATTAGAAGATTACAGACTTGCATAATACCATACTTAACTTCTCTTTCTTCCCCTCTAGCCTCGTTCAGTGGCCACAGCCTCCTGTCCTCGGGGCTCCTGCAGTAGAGCGGAGAGGTCAGTAGAGCATCTGGGATGGACAGACAAACCGGGCTCATCAAGGTCAAACTGCACCTATACTGTGGAAAATAAGAGACTGTGAAGATTTGCAGTGTGGTTTGTACTCTTTCAAGCGGTTATCAGACGCCTGAGCTCTACTGATCAAAGTCATACTCATTTTTTAAAGCAGTCCGTGTACATATTAAACATGTAGCAGTACTGAGTGTCATTACATAAAGGCAGAAACCAACCAAGGGAATTACAATCTGAAACACAGACATCAGTTAACAGCAGAGGCGACTTTGAGATGCTCAAAAGTGATTTCAGCCGTGTCTTATAACACTTATAGCAGATGAAGCAGTTACCACACACAGTTAAGAAGATGATCTCATTCAGCCGGTATATTTCCCCATTTCAACGACTGTAATGAAAACACATGTGGCTGTGCAGCTGACCTCTTTATTAGAGTTAGGTATATTATACAGTACATGTATTACATTTCACTTTAGGGATCTTCGGGACAGTCCCCACTCTTCATCATTTGATATGATGCTTATTTGTATCTGTTCTGAAAAGTGCTATGATGTTTTAAAGATTTTATATTTTCGGTCCAAATCTTTTATTATTCAGAGACACGTAGACACGCTCGCTTCTAAGTATGTGCGCGGTTGCCGTCATAAACCTTGTAAATCTCGCCGTCGAACCCTTCGATGTCCTCTTCATGTCTTTGCCGATCATGTCAGTCTACGCTGGGACGCATTTGCGGTGCAGGTCAGTCCAATGTCACCCAGCATCCACTGCATTACGATCAGTTATGGTCTGTTAAGTGCTTTGGGGGGATCCTTCGTGGTTTGTTTAGTTGATGGACGTTGATTGCTCCATCTCGCCGTCTTTGGGACTAAACTGATTGTTCTAGGGGGGATTTTTCTTGTCATGGTACTGGTGTCGAGTAATGGGAGTCATATTGCAGTGTTTCTATCCATTCATCTGAACAATGCACATGGTTCGGGTTACTGTTTTCATAAGCACACTGTATTCGGCTGTTTTGTCTTGCCGTATAGGATCTACAGTCACTTATATCAATGTGTAATAAGCTGGTGTCATTCATTTCCTGAGGATAGAGGTGTACGGTTATGCAGATGGTTTGTTGATATTAATAACAGCACATGCTTTGCAAATGCTGACATGTAGTCTCGTGATTTAACTAGATTGCATCATATGTGTGGCCTAAATATCTTTCTTTTATTGTTTTTATTAAAGTCGGAACAAATGTGTGATGTGGTTTTTGTTTTTGTATTTTATGCAGTGGAATTCAGTACAACAGTGCAGAGATTTAAAAATACTAGAGGATTTGTCTGCCATTTATTCAAATCCACTGTGGTCAACAGACAGACATGCTCATGCTTGCGTGTCTGTAGGAATAGCAGTGCGTGCGTGCCAGTCTGCATTGTTGAGCCAAAGCTGGCACATGGTACAATATCTGAAAAATTTATTTGGCTACCAAGGGTTGCATGCTGACACAGTTTTAATGCTTGTGTAATCTGCAACAGCTTGCGTGAATCTTTTTTTTTTTTTTTTGGTTATATATGACTATGCACATCTGTACAGTTTCTATTAAGGATGCATCACTGAATTTGACCTTCCAGTTACCTTTTTATGGTAACATGCATAGTCAAGCTTCATCACTTTGTTAATATATACATATATGTATATGTATATATGTGTGTGTGTGTGTATGTGTGTGTGTGTGTATATATATATATATATATATATATATAATAAATTACACACACACACACACACACACACCATTTAAAAGTCTCCAAAAGTTATTTTTAAAAATGTTTTTAAGTCTTTTACTTTGATCTCTAATTCTGACCGAAGCTTAATTTGGTAATACAAAAATACAGTGAAAACATAAATACCGTGAAATATCATTACAGTTTAAAATAACTTTTTTTACTTTAATATATCACTTATTTACTAGTAAGCATACACCACAGAAAATTAAGGTGAGGACCATTTTGTTAATCTCCCATTAAACTTGTTTTATAATTATTACTGTAATTATCATTTAAATGTCATATTTCTGGTGGAAGAAAAGAAAAAATATTTTAAGTGTAACACGTCTTTTAGTAAGTCAACAATTAGATGATATTTTCCACATTGTAATAAAACAGCTAGACCATTTTATTACTTCATGTTAATTTCAAAAGTTGAATTCAAAACTGTAGCGCAAAAGTACAAGAACAGAATAAGCCAAGGATGACAACAGTTAAAATTCAACAAATAATCTTTAAATGAAGGTATTCTCTGCATGTCAATTTTCTACAGAATATTTTGTGCAAACAGACACTGGCTTAGTCAGAGCTCAAACTCATAAAATGGGAAGTGACACCCATTTACCATTGAAACACACCACCAGCCAATTCTAATCATTTCAGAATAAACTGAATATATTACAAAAAACCCTCACATTTACTCTGAGTAAACAGTGATAATTTCTTTAAAACTCTCACTAAATCTGTGCTGACAGTTTGTCCTGAATATAGCACAGAAAATACATCAGACTGTCTACTTGAGAAACCGCCAATGCTTCTTTCATTTTACTATTAATATAGCACAAGTGTGCAATAAACACATATTTGTATTTTATGATGCAGTCTTGAAGTAGAGGGTTTAGTAAAACTACTGCCAAACACGGGGGTCAGTAATGCTGGTGTGTGAAGGGCTCCAGTCAGATCTGTGCTAACACAAGCACAAGCAGTCCTTGAGCGCCCCCTCCTGGTGTGATGTTGGGCCAGCCGAGTGCTACAACGGTGGATCAGAAAGGCCGCTGCAGGAAGGAGACCGGGGGAGAGCCAAAGCTCCGCGGACTGTGCAGATGGGAGTCATAAGAGCCCGGAGTCATGCCCACTACTGAGTCACCCTGAGGTGTTTCTCCATGCAAAAAGTCATCTTCTTCCTCCATAGACCCCTGTGAGAGAAGATCAAAGTGTTACTGGATATTCTCTGAGGAGACTAAACTACTGAGATGAGCCAAAAAGAGTCAGGTTTCTTATGGTGGCTTCAAAAAAAAGTATATGGACACTTAAAATTGCCTGAAAGTGCAGACAAAATTAAACTCAAAAAGACAAAATATTTGAAATATCTGCATCCTCTTTGTGGCCACTGTGAATGTGTATCACCTTTCTCACTTGCTTCTTGGGCACATCTATCATACAATCGGACGGCTCCTCCCACACCTGGTAGATTGGCTCAATGAGTTTTCCAGAGCTGTTGTAAAAAAAACAAAAAAAAAAACAAATAAAAAGACAAATAAATGATTTTTAGTGAACCACCATTCCAAGGCTGAGTTTGACAGGAATGAGCATGAATTTATTACCTTTTCAGGAGATACGGATCAAAAGGGAAGAAGGTATCCAGAGGGTTTGTGTTAGTGGACACCGAGTTGCCGCCCGTTGAACAGCTCACCACTGGCAACAAGTTCCGGTTGTTTCGCTCAATGATGGTGTAACAGAAGACGAGCTGGTACTTCCTGCCAACAGACGGGTGAAATTGCCCTCATTTGTCATGCTTTTATTTCATGCAGTTTTGTAATGTGATGATCCATCTCTTGTGCTGTACCTGGTGATGGCTGCAAACATGTTGGTGACAGCAGGCAGACAGACCCTCAGCGGGTTGAGCTGGCACATCACTATACGCTCGAGATTCAAACCCTGAAGGTACGCCAACCCTGCAGAAGGGTCGAGGACAAATGACACAGTTCTTGTCAAATGCTTTTGTATTTATGTTAGTTTTCATTCAATTAAAAGGTTTTTGAAAAATGAGTTTTATGACTCTGAAAATTAACATGCATTTTTATAAAACGTCATGAATTATTAATTTAAGGTGTCTTTGTTAGAGTTTAATTGTACATTTAATACTGAATAATATTAGTAATATGTATTTACTACAGTGTTAAGTTTATGATTAGGGGTTTTGTTTAGGGTTAGTTTCATGTAATTATGCATAATTTACTGTAATTACTACAGTAAGTACATGTAACGTGTAACAAGGACACTAAAACAAAGTGTGAATATTAGTGCTGTCAAACGATTAATCACATCCAAAATAAAAGTTTGTGTGTACTGTGTATATTTATTATGTATATATAAAAACACGCATGTATATATTTAAGAAAAATGTGTTTGTTTACATTCGTTTATATATTCAATAAATTTATATATAATTTATATGAATATAAATATAAACGTAAATATTTTCAAAATATATGCTGAGTGTGTCTTTATATATACATAATAAATATACACAATACACACACATAAGTTATGTAAACAAAAACTTTTATTTTGGATGCAACAAAACACTATTATGTGTGCATGTTGGTTGGAGTTAGAACACATGACACTGATTTGAAAGACAAACTTTTTGTTGAGGGATCACAACATTTTACACCCTGAACTGACTTTTCCTTGCTGTAAAACGTATAAAAGTTTTTTTCTTATGTTTCTTTGTTTTTTTGTGTGCATGTTGGTTGGTGTCAGAACACATGAAACACAAACTAAATACAAACTTTTTTTTAAAATACTTTTTCTAAGTAATATTTATAAAACATGCCAAACTAAAGTTTTTTTTTTTTGTATATATAAAACACCAACATTTTTTAAATATCATTATCTACTACCCCAAAAAAAAAAAAAACATATAAATACCACATGTACTGACCTTTCTTCATATTGCCCTCCAGAATGGCACTGCTAAAATCAAAACAGAAATTCAGTAATAAAAATACATTCTAAAAGTGGTGAATTCAGATCAGTTTGCATGATTACTTTAATAAATGAAAAGTTCAGGGCAAAAAATTGTGTAATTGACCCAGTCTTGAAACAAACTCAAATGATTTTCACGCTTGTGCTTCATGTATAAACAGGTAAATTCCACATGAACTGACCTTTCTTCATATTGCCCTCCAGAATGGCACTGTGTCTGAAGATGAGTGTGTAAAACACAGCCTGGCAGGCTGTATAAAACGGGCCGTGCAGATTGATGTCACAGAATGCTTTGGATCCTGCGTCCTGACTGTCAATGTAAAGGTGCAACCAGGGAACCAACAGGTCCAGACAGGCCTTGACTGTCCTGTGGAAGAGAGGAAACTCTACAGCACCAGTTTTGACATGTAGGTTTCAAATGATGTGACAAATATAGGTATCTGCGTCCAATCAACCGTTTTCTTTTCCAGATAACAACAAAGACACATTAATGTTTAATTACTTAATCCTGGTCACAAACCACTGCCAGGAAAGATGATTAAATATTGAACACCGTTGCATTAGATAAGATAAAACTGCATGATAAAGGTCACATACGATACTGGCAAAAACTTGGCTCTTGCCATGAAGCTGCCCATGTATCCAGCAGCGGCCTGTCTCAGGACGGGGGGCTGGTTGGGGGCTTGTAACATCTTCCATAAGTGATCCAAAAAAGCTTCAGCCAAACTAAACAAAGAGATTAAAGTTATGTCTTGGTTTTTGTTTGTTTCTTTGAGAATGAGAGAGAAGTGGGAACCTACCAGGCGGAAGCTGCACAGATAGAACATGTAGTACTGCACGTGACAGGAAGCGTGAGTGGGAAGCACCACCTTATCAAACACACACACAAACCATCTCTATACATACATCTTTTTCTCAACACAAAATCAAACTAACCAAATTAAAACAAAAAAAAATAAAAAAGGAAAGATTATTTTAAAATTTTTTAAATAAAAATGCACGTGTATGAAATATGTTTAATGCCTGTGCATTTTAATGCACTTTAATGGCAAGTCTAATCAAACTGGCTAACACAACAATTACACATTCTGTTCAGAAGATCTTTGGACATTCTTGAAAGTCTTACTGATGCATATATTTGCTGAAATATACAGTAAAAATTGTAATATTGTGAAATATTATTATAATTTAAAATAACTGTTTGCTACTCGAATATATTTTAAATGTTAACTTATTCTTGTGATGCAAAGCTGGATTTTCAGAATCATTAATCCAGATTTCAGTGTCACATGACCCTTCAGAAATCATTAACAAATAAACTGATTTGGTGATTCTTATTACTATCAATGTTAAAAAAAAAAAACACCTGCTGTGCTGCTTAATATTTTTATGCAAACTATGATGCATTTTCTCAGGATTCTTTGATGAATAGAACAGAAGGTATATAACGCAACCAATCTGAAAAAAAATCAATCATACACATCCATCAAAAATAAAATTCATTCATTTCTATCAAAAAAAATCTTACTTTAGAATGGCCGTGTTTTTTTTCGTTCCTAAAAAATGACTGAATGTCCTAACTGAATTCTGATTCAACATTTTAATTGACCGACAGCCCTAAAAACAACTTCTGTTGTTCATAAAATGGTAATATCCTGACCATTGACATGGCAAATGTCCTTAATATAAGCCAGCAGGACAGCCATCATTGTGTCCAGTCTCTCTGCTACCGGATGAACCATCACAGCTCCATCAGCTCTCGATGAATCCAGTGGAGCGTCCTCTTCCTCATCCTGAATAAACCACACAAAATATTACATTAAAATGACTATTCAAACATGAAAGGAAAGACTACAACATAACCAAGTTACTCCTAAATTAGCGCTTAAGTTGGTTCCTCATGCAAACCTGTTGTTGCTTTCAAATGTAGTTTTTTGATGCTTTTGCATCTTTTTTGAAGCTTGAAAATTCATTGTATGTAAAAGAGTGACTACAGTACATACTTCAAGATTTCACAATAGAAGGAAATTTGCATGTTTGGAGTGACATGAGGCTGAATATATGATGATGACTGAACTATCCCTTTAAATATGTTTTGCAAACATGAGTTTGGTTTTCTGAAGTGTTTTGGGCTCACCATGTCAAAGAGGCACTCATCCTGTGATGCTCCATTAGCATCTTGCTGAGCTCCACTTTCCACTTCTTCAATCTCACTCCGTGGTGCACTAACCTAAATGTCAAAAACAGCCGTCAAACCGCTGCACAGCTGCAAAGCTATCAGTACAGTGACAGAACACAAGTCCCTCACATCTAGCGTGAGCATCTTGCTGATGATGAGCTCTAAGATGTCTCTCCTCAGGTCAGGGATGTAGATCGAAACTCTCAACAGGTTGTGCACGTAACACTCCTGTGTGCACACACAACATGGCCTCAGAACAATCACATTCACACATGCAATGATATTCATTTTAAATGCTTTCTACATAACTCACAAGTGTTCTGGAGGATTTCTGCACAAAAGGGAACTTGTCGGAAAGGATTGGCATCAGGAATCGACTGGTTCTGAAAGAACAAAGCAAGGGTTTATTAGTCACTGCTAAACTAAATCCGTAAACTGCTACACTTTTGGAGGTCTTATAAGACACTTACGATGGAACATATCTTGCAATAAGCTGTAAGGCTTGATGACAGTGATCAAATGTCCTCGGCAGATCTGTGCGAATTAAAAAAAAACAATGAATTATGGTGCAAAGTAGAAGGTATATTAATGGCATATACAGATACAATTTCATTGATTGATGACAGGAATAGATAATGACAGCATAATGAATGCTTTTATGCTCACCAAATCCACATTTATTTGATCAAAACCGTAAAACCTTAACATTGTGAAATATTATTATAATTTTGAATAATTATTTTCTACTAGAAAACATTTATTTCTGAGGTGGCAAGACTGCCATTACTCCAGTCCTCAGTGTCACATGATCCGTCATAAATCATTTTAATATGCTGATATAAATATCATTAAACAACTCTCTTACTACTAGAACGTTTAAAACAATCTGATGAGTAGAAATAATAAAAAAAAGAACAGCATTCGTTTAAAAAAAAAAAAAAGTCAAATCGGATCAATTTACTGCAAAAAAAAAAAAAAAGTCAAATCGGATCAATTTACTGAGTGCCTGCTGAATAATTTCTTTAAACAAAAATCTAACCCCAAACCTTTAAATGGTAGTGTATACAACACTGAGATAAAACACATGCTTATTTAACAATATCCAAACAAAACAGCCAGTTAGATTAGTGGGTGGATCATAAATCCAGCTATATATGACTTTGTGTATAATTAACCAACAAAAACAATAGTCAGTAATACAAATTAAATCATAAAACAAGCAGGTGATATAAAAAAAAGTACACCAACTTTCATCTTCGTCATCAGAATCTGAAATATCCACGTTTCCTTCTTGGATTCGTATTCTCTCTGAAAGGAGAAGAAAGTAAAGCGTTATTTCAAGTCATCCGAACAATGTGAATGGAGTGAAGCATTATCATAATACATCTTACTTGGTGCAAAATTAGTGACGACCATTCTGAGACAGGCTCGGAGATAAACCGTCTGGGCCGACACCAGGTTGCTCAGAAAAGCCAGGTATTCTTCCACCACAGCCTGACTGCGGCCGAGCCATGGCAGCTTCTGCACGGGGAAACACTCCTTGCATTAACACACAGTGAAAACCACCTGACTGCCGATGTTCATCATCCGACACAATAGTGTTTCCCTCACCAAAACAACATATATTAACTGCTCATGATCTTTGCCAAGCTGAGTGACACAGGTCCTGAATTCCTGCAGCCAGCTGATAATCTGAGCGTCCTACAACGAGAAAGAGGAACATTTCAAACTTCAGGAATCCCACACCAATCATTTGCGAGCACTGAATAAGGATTTTCAAACAGAATTCTGATTCAGAACATTTCGAATCATTTAGACTGATTCGTGAGTCGCTTTGACCAATTCAATGAAAAGTGACTCAGGTAACATCCAGCCAATGAAAGATTTTAAGGCACGTAAATAAAAATATAAATATAGATGTATTCCCCATTCATACCATCTAAGGTTTTTTATGTTCCATGATTTTTACAGGTCTTGAAAACTCAATCTTAAGCGTGGAAAAATTGAAACACCGATTAAAAACAACACTTGCCTTAATATCAGGATCTGAGAGTTGATGTTTTATCAGTTCATAATCACTTGTGTCGCCCTGTAGACGTCACATAAGACAAGTCAGGGCATGTTTTACAGACAGAGACCTTTCATCAGCTTTATACTGTAACGTTATTCACACAATCTCACCTTTTGTAGCTTCGCTAATGTATTGGCGACTGTGCCTCCAAAGCGCACAGTTTTCTTCGGAGGTGTATTGAGAAAATCCCTGCCCTCGATTTCCATTATTTATCACAAATAATTTTTTACTCTGCGGACACAAAACAAAACGACGTTAAACTCCACTATCGTCGACTAAACCCGCTTCAGCTTTCATCGTGTAAACGACATCCGCTGCATTGACACACTCGAGAACAGATACATTAAAACACAAAGGCTGCGTGAAGATAAAACAATAGATACTTAACATCTGCACGACACGTAGTTATTAACCGGACTACATCACGAGAGTTAATAGATCACAACTCACCAAATAATGTTAATTCAAAAAAACTCTATAATTAAATCAGGCATTATACGCGAGTTTTAGGAATAGTCACATGCGTAACCATGCCGAGCGCTCTCTGCACGACCGGAAGTGCTGTATTGTTGTTACGGAAGTAGCGTGTTTAGTTGAGTTGTGCTCAAGAAATGAAAGTTGTGCCACCTAGTGCTTTGAAGTGTGATGACTCGATAAATGCTTGCTTTGCATGCAATGACGTTTAGCAGTCCTTTGATGAAAGAGAGACTAAACAGGCACGTATTATATATTGTAAATGCAGTATGTACTCTTACATTCCTCTTTTTATATAATGAATTAATGTGCGATGTGAAATAGTTAACTGAGCTTTCATTAAACTTAAAGTATTTAAAGTAAGTAGTTTAAAAAACACTGTATCTTCTTTCATGCGCCACAGAGGACAGTCCCACAGGTTTAAGATGGCATGAAGGCGAGGAAATGATGATAGAATTTTCATTTTGGGGTGAACTACTCCTTTAATATTTTATGTTTCATAGGCTACAATATTTTTGTGCATTTGTGAGAAACAAACAATAGTTGGTGGACTACTTTTTGAAGACCACTGGCACAGATTTGAGAATTTTGTTCTGCTTTTGTAATGAAAAGGATGTCATAATAAATGAGATTTGGACAGTACACATTCTACAGATCTTTTCTAGATTCTTTGGTTAGCTTAATTGTGCAAACGTTTCAAACAGGCCGTTTTTAGTGTCAATGCATGAATGCATCTGAAATCACATAAAAGGCATGCATGGCCTGCTGAGAAATAAAGCTGTAAATCCACTGGAAAGCTGCATATAAACGGTTTTGAATAAAAGAGAACACTGTTGTGGAGTTACCTATCAAACTGTGTGCCACCCATCTGGTTCATTTACACCTGCTGCTTCTAAATTGGTATGAGCAAACAAAGATAAGAGGAAGCAAACCTAATAACACTTCTCAATGTCCAAAGGTTGGTCAGTATGTACAAGATTCAATAAAAGCAGGACACTAGAACATGTCCAGGTTACAATCACATTGTTCGAAACTCATACACAGACAATGAAATGTAGGAAAATACATAATTGTGTTTATTTTGTCATATAGCCGTTCTTGTCAGTGCATAATCTCGAAATAGTGCATACAAAGCACAAAACATGAAATCAATCAAATCAACAAAATGTACAAAATGTAATTCAGCTGTAAACATTTTCAATAAAAACACCAAAAAATGTCAAAAGATTAATATTCCAACAGGAGAGAAAAACAAAAGTCAGTTTAGGCAATGCCATATCGTTGAATATCCTCTTCTGTAACCTGTTAAAATAAAACAAGAAAATGTTTAAACATTTTTATTTTTGTCATTTAAAAGGTCTATTTCTCTCTCTAGAGTCTATTTGCCCTATATGAGTCCACTTGAATAATGCACTTTTCATAGCCTACACAGTTTATAAATATTAATTTTTGCTATTTTATTTCACTTAATATTGATGAGTTAGGCCTATATATCAGGTGGTAAACAATCTTCATATATTATATTAGCAGGGTACATCTTCTTAAATATGAAGATACATCCGTTATACTTTACACTGTAAGTCTCCATTGTTTGTATGAGCTATTGGTTTCATGGTTGATGTTTAACAGAGTGATCTGCCCTTACATATGACACCAATATTCCTCAAAGTCATTTGATTGGTATGTTTCCTTTCTCATTATGACCAACTTTAATATAAAACCAATTATTAAATCAAGAATAAATAGCCTAGAGACAGTCATATTTTGCTTGTCACTTTTCATCAAACATTATTTACTAAACTGGTGAAGCGACATTGTTATTATCTTAATTATTGATGTAATAGAGACAGTTAGACGTAATGAAATGGTGTTAACCTGTACGTGATGGTTCATATGGCCTGTGTTTCTGTTCTGAGAGTGTTTCCTCCGCTCACTGTCGCAGACACAGTGCTCACATTATCCTGAGAGCTCATCGCAAAAGCCACTGGTGCTCGACTGCCATCTCGCCTGTGCTTTACTTGACCGGGCTCCGCGCCTTGACCTCGGGGCCCCCCATTTCTCCGGAGAGAGTTTCTGATTCCGCTCGAGAGGCGGCTGGAGAACCTCCTCACGACCCCTGCCAGACCTCTGCCCTTCTTCAGCAGACCCACATCGTCCTCGAGCTCCTCGGGGGGCACCTCAATATTACCCGTGTACCAGAAAACCCACCAAATCAGACTCAGAAAAATGATGATGGCTCCCGCATATATCAAGAAGTCGTAGAAAAACAAGTCCCCAAACACGCCAAGCAATAATATGATGAGACCAAGAGCGTCGAAAGCCACCGCGAGCCAGAACGCGCACGAACAGCGCCCGAGACCGCCCGGCGCTGCCTCCATCTTCACCCTGCTTCCACTGTTGTGCTTGGTCGTTCGGGACAGTTCAGATGCTTTTTTGAAAGACCAGCCGTCTAAAGGACGAGTTTGGATGGATTTGAAAGTGTTTTCGTTTGTTTCATAGGTAAGCGGCGCGAGGAAAGGAGCGCTCCGTTAACACTTCACCTGGAAGGGAGTGGCATAGAGCGGTGGGTGCGTCTTAACTACACAGACTCACCTGGATACTGTACACCTGAGCTGCGCTGCCCCCGACACAACACGAGCACTTCTGCTGTGCTCAGTATAAACACTTACAGCGTATCTTCAGCTGTCTAGACATTGCAGGTGACTAAAAAAATAGCCCAACAGTTGATTGATTACACCGATAGTTGCAAACATTCTTTGTATTACAAGGTATAAAATGTTAGGTTTAAATATGCAAATGATACATTATTTAATGAAATATGTGCTAATTTTGCATACATTTCTAGTTGTTTCTAGTAATCTAAACACTGATGAAGTCCGTTTCAAATTTCTTTCTTTTTTTTTTTTTTGGAAAAAAAAAAGTGTTTTTGCAGAGGGAATTTTGAGTAGGCCTATCTCATTTTTGTCACTCCATAATTCAGAAAATAGACTGAAAACAATATATTTTCACATTTTGTGAGGGGAATAAAAATGTTTTATAGCCTATAATGCCTATTAAGCAAATTATATGAACAAATCGCTCTGTAAAAACCTTCAGGATATAGACAGAAATGAAAATGTAAAGTTTGGTGTGTGTAAGGGCTTCTGAAGTGGAGATTTATGGCTCAGTGTAAAAAAAAACTCATTTTGAGAAAACGACCTTTAAAATATATATTGTAATTGAAATATATTGAAACAAATAGATAAAGTGCTATAAAAGAAACACCTAACTGTGTCGTTTTGATGTTTTCTTTCCACTAGTTTAAAAAAACACTTTATGAGAAAAACAAAAACCCCCAAATCTCAAACATGACAGGTGCATGAAAAAACATGCAGTGTCTCCCCTTAAAACATAAGGTGTAGAAAACATTTAGCTCAAAAATTGCTTGTGAAATTCCACAATGTATATACAAAGAATGGGCAAGTAAGACACTGGACTGAACATGATATTTTGAAGTAGAAAGACTAAGAGGTACTTCAGTAATCTGTTGTATTTACAGCCTCGAAAAACATTTTTACAGTAGTATCAGAATGGTTTTAGAATCTATCTCTAATCTTTTTTTTTTTGCATGACAGTTCTGTTTTTCAAAGTAAGCAGATGTTCAGGGAAAACTGAGTTTTGTATAGTAACAATAACTAGAATGAAATTTAGGCTATATTAATATATTGATAAAATTTAAATTCTAATAAAACAATGTGGTGAGTTTGTAGAATTTCAATTTGTTTAAAGTCCTTCTCAAAAAATTAGCATATTGTGATAAAAGTTCATTATTTAATATTCAAATATAAAATGTTTATAATTGTTCATTAAATTATTTGCTTATTTATTGACAGTATACAGGTCCTTCTCAAAAAATTAGCATATTGTGATAAAAAGTTCATTATTTTTCCATAATGTAATGATAAAATTAAACTTTCATATATTTTAGATTCATTGCACACCA
The DNA here is from genome assembly GCF_018340385.1 of Cyprinus carpio. Classification (NCBI taxonomy): domain Eukaryota; kingdom Metazoa; phylum Chordata; class Actinopteri; order Cypriniformes; family Cyprinidae; genus Cyprinus; species Cyprinus carpio. The sequence continues at coordinate 15,811,772 of NC_056599.1, read as the reverse complement.
AACTGAAATATTTCAGGTGTTTTTATTGTTTTAATACTGATGATTTTGGCATACAGCTCATGAAAAACCCAAAATTCCTATCTCAAAAAATTAGCATATCATGAAAAGGTTCTCTAAACGAGCTATTAACCTAATCATCTGAATCAACTAATTAACTCTAAACACCTGCAAAAGATTCCTGAGGCTTTTAAAAACTCCCAGCCTGGTTCATTACTCAAAACCCCAATCATGGGTAAGACTGCCGACCTGACTGCTGTCCAGAAGGCCATTGACACCCTCAAGCGAGAGGGTAAGACACAGAAAGAAATTTCTGAACGAATAGGCTGTTCCCAGAGTGCTGTATCAAGGCACCTCAGTGGGAAATCTGTGGGAAAAAACGCTGCACAAAAACGAGAAAGAGGTGACCGGAACCTGAGGAAGATTGTGGAGAAGGACCGATTCCAGACCTTGGGGGACCTGCGGAAGCAGTGGACTGAGTCTGGAGTAGAAACATCCAGAGCCACCGTGCACAGGCATGTGCTTTTGAACCAGAAACAGCAGCAGAAGCACCTGACCTGGGCTACAGAGAAGCAGCACTGGACTGTAGCTCAGTGGTCCAAAGTACTTTTTTTTGGATGAAAGCAAATTTTGCATGTCATTCGGAAATCAAGGTGCCAGAGTCTGGAGGAAGACTGGGGAGAAGGAAATGCCAAAATGCCTGAAGTCCAGTGTCAAGTACCCACAGTCAGTGATGGTCTGGGGTGCCATGTCAGCTGCTGGTGTTGGGCCACTGTGTTTTATCAAGGGCAGGGTCAATGCAGCTAGCTATCAGGAGATTTTGGAGCACTTCATGCTTCCATCTGCTGAAAAGCTTTATGGAGATGAAGATTTTGTTTTTTAGCACGACCTGGCACCTGCTCACAGTGCCAAAACCCACTGATAAATGGTTTACTGACCATGGTATTACTGTGCTCAATTGGCCTGCCAACTCTCCTGACCTGAACCCCATAGAGAATCTGTGGGATATTGTGAAGAGAAAGTTGAGAGACGCAAGACCCAACACTCTGGATGAGCTTAAGGCCGCTATCGAAGCATCCTGGGCCTCCATAACACCTCAGCAGTGCCACAGGCTGATTGCCTCCATGCCACGCCGCATTGAAGCAGTCATTTCTGCAAAAGGATTCCCGACCAAGTATTGAGTGCAAAACTGAACATAATTATTTAAAGGTTGACTTTTTTTGTATTAAAAAACACTTTTCTTTTATTGGTCGGATGAAATATGCTAATTTTTTGAGATAGGAATTTTGGGTTTTCATGAGCTGTATGCCAAAATCATCAGTATTAAAACAATAAAAGACCTGAAATATTTCAGTTGGTGTGCAATGAATCTAAAATACATGAAAGTTTAATTTTATCATTACATTATGGAAAATAATGAACTTTTAACACAATATGCTAATTTTTTGAGAAGGACCTGTAGTTGTCAGGGTTTTGCACTGTCACTCTGTTTTGTGTTTTGTTTCTTGTTTATGTCCTGTGTCAGCACATGGCCTTGTTAATTGTTTTCTCGGGCATGTGCTCCTTTAGCCCCTCCTCCTTGTTTCCGTTCTACCACACCCTCTTGTTAGCCTGGTTAGTCTAATTGTGCTCACCTGTTCCTCATGTGTGTTCCTCCTTATTTATAGTGCTCCCTACCATTTTGTACCCCCCACTGTCGCTGTCGCTGTCTTTTTTAGTCCTTGTAGTTCCATGTTCTTGTCTTGCTCCTTGTGTTAGTAAATTTTTACTTGTTGTGGTATCTGCCCTTGTTTTGCCTAGTCCTTGTAGTTCCATGTTCTTGTCTTGCTCCTTGTGTTAGTAAATTTTTACTTGTTGTGGTATCACCTGTGCACTTCACTACCCTCTTGTATCAGTCTGTTTTGTCAATAAACCCTTGTTATCTCACACTGCAATTGGGTCCTCCTTCCTAGATCCCCTGATAATAGTGGCTATACCAAGCTTTTTAATGAAAATGTAAGGTAAGTGTTCAATGAAAATGTTTAAGTAAGATCTTTGGTAAAACTATGCTGTGCTTTACAAAAACAATGTGAGTTTGGTGGCAATGATTTCTAGGGTAAACTTGCTCCCGATGCTTTTGGGAGATTCAACACTGCACTCTTTTTATACTCAGACTCAAAAGTTGAAGTGTGTGTGTGTGTGTGTACACAAACACACTTCAGTGGTTCTTAACCTTTTTGATTCCAAGGACTTTCGTTTTCCAAGACAATATTTGACAGCCCAGCCCCATGTAGAGTTTGGTATTTCTGCTGTAGTTACAGAGTTTCTTGTTTTCAAACTTTTAATGTACAGAAACCAGGATTGCCAATATATTAAATAACCAAAATAATTATTTTAAAATTAATTTGTGACATCCACTTTGTAATTTATTGGATAAGGTTTTAAAGATTTTATTTTCCAGGTCTACAATTCACACTTTAAAATGTGTTTTGAAAAGTTTTTCATCTGGATTTTTAGTTTTAGCTTATTTTGTTTTACATGATCTTGAGGCCTCCTTTGAATTTGCCCGAGACCACCTAGTGGGGGGGTTTGGGGCACTAGAGGGTCTCAGCCCCTTGGTTGAGAGCCACTGCACAGTGAACACCTTTAGAAATAGGAAAAAATGATTTTCGGAAATCCTTGAGTTCAAGGTTGGCTCTTTTTTGAAAATATATTCAGATAAATGCAGAGACCTTCAAAGTTCTGAGTGCTTTAAAGGACCCATACATTAACAAAAAATAACGTGTGTAAGAAATAGCAAATATTTGATCTATTTATTTGATTTATTCTCATCATTCTTTGTCTAAAAATAACATACACTTAAAAATCAAAATAAAAAGGCATTTTTGACACTAATATGCTTAAGTCATGACATAAATGTGCACAATACCTAAGAGTTTTTCTTCTGTCCTGCTATCAGAGGTCATTGCATGCAGAGAGCACACACCAGGCATTTTTTGCCCTTCTAAGATGAGCAAGCGTGTGATCCTGCCTAATCCAACACAGACAATCAGTACCGGAAAAGCTGTTTATCTGTTACCCAGCATCACCCTCAATATCTCATAAAATCTACAATAAGCTGTCGCGTTTCACAATTCTGCGTGGTTAAACACATCACCTCTTACATACACTTTCATAAAAACAGCACCACAAGAAACTGTACAACTCTCCTACAAACAAAGTGATCACTGCTTAATCTAAAAATAGTATAAACTCTGTAATATTTAATCACAATAAATATATTGTTCTATTACAAGTTTAATAAGATACAAATCTTTTTAAAACTGCATCCCTTATGAATACATGTGCTATATTAACCTTATGAGTGAATGCATCTTTATTTCTTTAGAAAGACAGTTACATTTGGATAAAACACTGCACAGCATGTCCATTTTTAAATATTTAAATAAATTAATAAGGTATTTGGGTTGAATGGCAACCTAACATGGGGCACAAATGTCACGAGGCCCCTCCAACCCACCCAGTGAAATTCATAAAGACACAATACATTTCCTTTGAGAAATAAATAAATAGAATCACATAAAACTATGTAAAGTAAAATGGGCTTGTTCAACATAAATATAAAGTACACAAATATGTTAATTTAATATCACTCTTAATAAGATCATAAGCAACAAGATCTATAAACACAACACAGCGTCAATGTAGTACCATTGTGGGACTCAGCTGTCCATCCACAAAGGCACAATGTTGTTCATGTGTGCCACTGTGTCTCTATTTCTTCTCGTCTGTACAGCGAGCTAGAAGCCGTTTTTTGGGGGCCATGATCCAAGCTAAGGCCACTGCTGCCGTGCCGTCCCCACTCTGTCGTGAGAAACATAAGAAGGTGGCCCACAGGAACGCTGAACAGCCCATGAATGCTGTCCTCAGGTACAGAGGCATCAGAACAAAATTCAGAAACTGAAAGAAAATACAGGCTAATCAACATAAATAGTGATTAGATGTGAAAAATGAACAATGCAATTTAAGAATATTGACAAAGCAAAGGACGAAGATGTGCTTTTGGCACGTTTATCCGTGTTTATATATTATGTGGTTCTTACCTGCATGAATGGCCAGTACATCAGTCCCGTCTGAAATGTAAAAATATATGTAGATTGTCAGCCATAAAAGATGTTCTCAATATCATTCATTTTATAATAAATGTATTTCTTCAACGCGGAAGTAAGCCTATGGGCGAGACTTCAGTTCATTAGCCACTATACGTAAATAACGAGAAGAATAACACCGTGCAGTAAACGGTAAAGCTGTTTGCACTACAAACCAGTGTGTTCACAATTAAGATAATACATTACAATAACATGGTAAGACACACCAATTTTCAATATCAAGCAGCAAAACAAACTGTTCTGTACAGCTAAAAATAGCTGGACGTGGATGAGACCCAAAGCCAGACCCATAGAAATTACAAATGGCCGTTTATAAACATATATAACCCTTTTGAACACAAACCTAATAAATGATCAATTAAAATTACATTTTATCTGTGGATTTTGTACATCATCTTTGGTCTCTTCAGTTGACACTTCCAAGTTGAGAGATTTTATAAAAGCTTATATAGCTTTTTTCTCTTCATCATCTTGACATCAGTAGAAAATCTTGCCTCTAGAAGGACACAAAAGGTTCAGAAAGACTAGAAAGGTTCAAAACTTGAACCTATGAGGGATTTTTCAACTACTGTACATATATGATTTAGACTTCAGCAAGTTAGTCTATGTTAAAGAGGTAGCTATAACCGGTAAAATATGACTTCTTTTTGGTGGTTCATCAAGGGCCTACCTTATATGTATTAAAAAACTTTTCTCGCCAATCTGCAAATATGTCCTCTTTGCCCTCCAAGAAACTGACACCTGTGAAGACAATGAATTCGGTGATTAAACAAACAAGTGTGTTATATGAGACTGTGACTGACATTAGGCTACATCACCTGTGTAGAAGACACTGGTCGCCAAAGGTGAAGCAAAAGTTTGGTCCAAAAGCAGTTTGCGGAAAATCATACCGGCCGATCTTCCCGGGAAACGATGCTCTAAGGCTCGCAACCAGAAGTAATTGAAGTTCCCTTGAAAGCTCAGCGCCACGATCGCCACGTTTCTCGTGTGCCTCCAGTCCATGTCTTCTCTCTGCGCGATCACGCACTGATGCACGAAGTCCCCACCGGCGAACAAGCACCCGTACAGAGTCACATTGCTTATCCACGGCAATAACTTTGCTCGTCTGAAAAAAGACTTTACCATGTTCAACAAGACAACCTTCGTAACCTTTGCAAATGATGTCGATGGACAGGGAACAAAACTGCAGTGACCTGACATTGACAGACGCCCGCAGCTATAGAAGCTCATGAAATATGACCTTTTGCTCTTCAAGTTAAATGTTCAATTAAACTCTATTATTTCTAGTCAGTCCGGTTCAATATTTTTAAAAGGCACAATAAGTTACAGATTATTAGTTTGACAGCTCATTGTGACTCTTGGTGAACATCCTTCAGCTTCTAAACATTAGAAGATCATTACAAAGCACTGCCAAATAAAACACAGATCAATCGAGTACTTGAGTTCAGTCCATCTTCTCTGACTTTAAAAGAGACAGCAAGGCAAAAATAAGAATTACGCGTCATTAATCCATTAGCAATTAAATTAAAAGGTTCCAGCGCGCATGCATCCAGTGATCAGCAGTTTCCCGTCACTTGGTCAAGTGCTCAAATCCCACATTAATCTGCCCGCGCGCTCCTGCGCCTTCAAGGGTGGCGCGCGCTTAAGTCTGATCTGTATGTAATAAAGATCGACCACACACTCAGTAAGACCAGGCACGAGCTTTTATGTTCGTGTGATCAACATTTACTGAGACTTTTAATGCTTACACAATTTTAACACATTTCATCTTTATATGCTCTATAAAAATAATGTTATGTATGTGACATGTTTGTTTGGCACTGAGATGAGCTCATACTATAACTGTAACATGCATAAATTTAATATGCGTAAACTTCCCAAAATATTGTTTCATTTGTCCTATACCACTGGTTCTACGCATATTCCTGGGTTTTGTATATCGTATATCTTTTCAATGTCGAAAAATCAAAACTCGCCTAAACGAATCGGAGAAGTCTATTTCGAACATTTCAGGTTCGTAATAACAAAGTAAATGATTAAAATTATTTGAATAACAGCAGTTCCACATATAAAAATTATTTGTACAAATATTTGACAGTTTCAACCGCAAACGAATCTGATTTGTTTTGGTGAATAGAATAAAAAAAAGTCATGTAGATTATTATTTTTTATTTTGTATTTTTGCATATATTAATTTTTATTTTTAGACTTTCATTCTTATTTACCATGTTTTTATGAGCTCAGTTATGGCAACAACAAACTGAACATGGACACCTTACTTTTATTTAATCATAAAAGGCATGTGATTGACACTTGAGATGTCAGAGACCACGTGATGACGAAAAAGGGGTTTCGAACCAGTTTATTTATTTATTTATTTATTGCATTGACTGGAAATATGCATGGTTGCTGCCTAAAAAATACTGCATAAAAAATAAGGTGAGGATGTACATTTTAAAATACTTCATCTGGTGTACCCTGTTAAAACTCTTTTTCTTAGATTTTGTACTGATGTAGATGTTGTATGTTACTTCTGTGGGACTGAGAAAGAAAATGTTGTGCACTTATTTTTTTAACTGCATTTATAGCTAAATGTTTTGGATAGATCTGGAATGTTTCCTTTGTAAATGCCTAGGCATGAAAGTTTACTTTTCTGAAAAATATGTATTTTTTTTTTTATTTTAATAGACAAAGATTACCACCAAATGTGGCCTTTATTGTTAATCTTTGTTTGATTATGGGGAAATACCATATACATAAACAGAAATGGGCTAAAGGAAACCCCAATTTTTTGTTATTTCAGATATATATGAAAAATTATATTGAGTTATTACTTTGGTTGAAAAACAGCAAAGCAAAACGCACTAGGTCTCTTTGTGAAGCTTTTATGTTATTTATATGATGATCTCATACCTTTTTTTCTATTTATTTATTTACTTATTTATTATTATTATTATTATTTTCTTAATTTTTTTTACCTGTATTTTTATATTATACTGTATATGTTCTATTTCTTTGTTGTAGTTTATATTTGTTCAGTACCTCTATATTATATGTTGGAAATCAATAAAATAAAAAAAAAATAAAAAAAAAATATTTATTTATTCTTGCAACGAACTGTTCGAAGAACCGATTCGGCTCGGACTCCACATCACTTCTCTGCATCGTTACATGTCTTTGCATTGGAGGAGCTCACGAGACTGTCAGGGGGTGTATGTTTAGGCTACGTCAGCGCTGCCAGCGTGGAGCGGCATGACACCAGGAAGTAACACAATTCAATTGACTATACAAATATCGAAGACAGAGGGTACCCGAGGTGGATTTATGTGCTTTTTGGATTTGCTTCCCTAAAATACACAGCACGCGACGACGCTCGGGGGGCACGCAGAGTCCCTGCGACGGGGTTTTCAACATTGCATGGATAAGCCGCCTGTGAAGGTAATGTAGGACAGCTCGTATCATTCCCTGAAGGACTCGCTCATTTGATTAAAGTGCAGGAAGCTCATTCACTGTCATTGCCATCATTTGTATCGAGTATTTGCTGTTAGTGCGTGGAGCTTGATGCTCGCCGTCGTCTTCTGTAAACGTGAAAGAGCCGGTGAAAATTGAAGTGTTAATAGATGCTGGTCTGCAGACCACTTTCATGTGCAAGTTTGAGGCTAAAAAATCAATTGTGTTGCAAAATGAAGTGTTGTGTTAGAGCAGGATGCGCATGAGGACATGACATTAAATTTTCCCTGCCTGTACAAGGTGGACGCACCAGATGAGTGGCAGTGTATTGAAATGAGCCTTGTCATCCGACAGGTTTTCGTCTTTAACACGCCCCACATCCGGAATATCAGGAATTATAAGTGTAGAACTGATAAAGCAGGAATTAAGACAGCGCTGCAGGCTCATTTTACACAAATTAGCACAGTTCACAAATAGAACAGTGTTTATCAAGTCTGCAAATAGTGTTTGTGCTTGTAATGTATAATTATCACAAAAGGACAGAGGCCTAAATGTCTCCTCCTCTCTCATAGTCAGCAAAAATCAAAAACACCCTAAATGTGAACAGTTTTTATATATATTAAAGAATTTAATTTCCTGAGGAATTTTATTTGATGTTACAAGTAATGTTATATACAGCCATTGTCATCAAGTGTGCGAGTTCTCCAGTGTTTCAGTGCAGTGCCCTGCAAGGATAACCATATATATTTACTGTTTAATTGTAGATGATGGACCCTACACTTGCTGAGATGGGAAACCATCTCTCTGATGCCATGAAGATTTTGGAAAGTGGAAAATTGTGAGACTTCACCTTTCATATTTCAATATTTTCAGTAATTGCATTTAAAATGTCAATGCTAAGCCATCTTTATGTTATGTTGACAGTATGTCCATAGTTCAGTTTCACATATAACTAATATAACGCTGTTGGGATGTATTCAGGGAGTCTGAACAGGGCAAAGAGAGAAGAAAGTTGAGTTGGAAAGACTTTCCAGGACCCTTGCAAGGAGAGTGAGTGAGACTCCAATACTGTTTACATTTACACTGTTTCTTGTCTTGCTCTGTAACTCTACCCTGTTCATTTCTAAGGCATTTTGTGGGGTTTAAAGTCAGCGCATATTAGCTATAAAACACTTGAAGGCCTTTCTTATCCTTTTCCTTTTTTTGTATTTTTCTGACAGTGGACAGGACGTTGTCAGCATACTCCAGCTTGTCCAGAACCTGATGCATGGAGATGATGACCAGCAGGGTCATCGGTAGGTCACCGCATGCTCGGTTTGTCATCCTAAAGCCAAGAAATGAACCGCTTACAAATTATAAACAGGTTTATAATATAAATATATTAATACTTTCATTCAACAAGGTCATGGATGCATTAAATTGGTCAAAAGTCAACTTTCTATCCATCAAAGAATCCTAAAGAAAAAATATCCCAGTTTCCACAAAATCTTAATCTGTTTTCAACATTGATATATTTCTCAAGCAGCAGATCAGCATATTAGAATGATTTCTGGAGGATCATGTGACACTGAAGACTGGAGTCTTCTTGATGCTGAAAACATCATAGGAATAAATAACATTTTAAAATGTATTACAATGGAAAGCAGTTCTTTTAAATTTTGGTGATATTTCACAATATTACTGTTTTTACTGTATATTTGCAGGCCTGGTGAGCATTAGACACTTCTTCCAAAAACGTCTTACTAAAAGATTCTTTAGTAAAATAAGATCTGTTTTATATATTACTCGTAGAACAAAATGGAGAAGTCTCTTAAATAAAAGTCTTTTTGAGAAACGCCGTAGGCCTTTTTTACTGATTAACCAAACCTGTGCTGAAATAGTCTTTAGGGTTGGTCTACAAATTGACGTCAAGACCGAACAGCTCCATTATATTGCACTCAGAGCATGTGTAAACCCCTCTGCGTGTGTCATAAAACTATGAACGTCTGTTTAGCAGGATGCAGTATGTCGGAGAGCAGGGACACATGGCTCTATTGGGACACAGTCTGGCTGCATATATTTCTGTCCTGGAACGAGAAAGATTGAGAAAGCTGACCACACGCATCCTGTCGGATACCACTCTCTGGCTCTGCAGGCTTTTCAGGTATTTCGGGGTTTCTCTTCTCCCTGTCATACAAACACTTTTAAGTGATTTAAAGCTATTTATAGAGATGTGTGTCAGAGCATTAATAATAGGCTCCACCTTTGGTTCACCTCAGCAAATGTTATTGGCAGTGTCTTCACTTAAAAAGCTTAGGCGGCAAAACACTGAGCTTTTCATTAGAACAATGACAAGTGGACGGGGGAATCTTTATCTCAGTCTGTTCTTTTCAGTGTGCACCTATTATATTAAATAGGTGCCTTTTCCAATTTTATAAGATGATTTTTGAAGCAAATTACTATATGGTTTAACTTTTTCTACAGGTTTTTTTTTTTAAGGATGCACTGATTTTACAATTTTGGCTGATACCAATAAGCAAATAATTATTTTCATCGAATGTCCGATAAATGGGCAACATTAAAATTCTATAGTATTTTGTCAAAACAATTTAAATAAACACTAAAATAATTTTAAATGTTGCTAACTTTAGACATCATAACGTTATAATAATGGATATCCATTTTGAGTTTTGCTAAAGATTACATTTAAGATATTTCAAAGTTAATTCTTTTTCGTAGATATGAAAATGGCTCAGCATATTATCATGAAGATGATCGTGAGGGGCTGGTGAAGATGTGTCGGCTAGCTATTAATACTCATTATGAGGACTACGCTACAGAGGGCTTTACATTGCTCAGCTCTAAACATCCTGTGATTTACCAAAGTGCTGCATGCAGACCTGGCCTGGGACAACATCTCTGCAGCCAGGTACAGTGTCACCTCCACGTCACATGCCAGTGCAGCAGGATCTGAAGTGTTTCATATTACCTCACTATAGTAAAAAAATGTGTTTGTGTGTAGTGGCTACTGCTTACTTTGATTAGACAACTTTTTTTGTGTTTGTTTTTCAGCTGGGACTGCCTTTGTCAAGTCTTTGTATTGTGCCCTGTAACACCATGTTTGGCTCGTTGCACCAAATGGTAGGAAGTTGTCTTTTGGTAGATACGTTTAGAATATATTTATGTTTTTAAAAGGGGTTTTTCTTGGTCTTACCAAGGCTGCATTTATTTGACCAAAAACACAGTAAAAACAGTGACACTGGTAAATATATCACAAATTAAATGAACTATTTTAATATATTTTAAAATGTAATTGATTCCTATGATTACAAAGCTGAATTTTCAGCAGCCATTACTTTAGTCTTCAGGAGCTATGTTTCCATCACCCTCTTTTTATGTGCATTTTGAAGTATCACATCAGAAACGAGTGATGGAAACGACAAATTTCAAATAAAAAGTTTTTACGCTCGCTTGAGGTGGTTTTTGGCTTGTTTGAAAAAGTGTTAATGCAAATAATGGGAGATGGAAACACATTTGCAGAGTAAATTTCTCCATGCACATCAAAAAAGTCATGTGACTTTGCACTATGGGATGGCAAAACCTGACTAACCAGTGGGGCGATCTTGTTCCACAGCATCTGAAATGTTTTTATGGTCATTTTAAAATGACTAAGCAAAGTCTGTCATCAAAGTATTTCTGTGATTGCCTCCCAGAACTGTTACACGAGGCATCCCAAACAGCAGGCATCCACCTCCGAAAGCAATGACCCCATTTATTTTGTTTTGTCTGCTCGGTCTGAGGCACAAGTCATTTATGAAAATTATTATATTCAGTGGCTTCTCCTACTTTTCTTAGTGATATATAGTGTCGGTTTAACAGAAAGTGATGATTTTGTTCTGTTTGACTCGTTGGATGGGAATGGCAAATATTTTATGCGATGTTTCAGTTTTGCACATAAGTTAAATTCACAACTTTGAATGGAAACCCGGGTAGTGTCACATGATCCTGCAGAAATCATTCTAATATGCTGATTTGACTGTTTTTAAGGTAAATAGACAACATTTGTACTTGGAAATTGATTTTAGCCTAACTGATTTATTTTAAAAAGTATCACCTAAGTGTATTTTTCGAATTTGTCTAGTATTAACCTTAAATGTCTTATATAGACTTATATAGTCTTGTTAATTGTATGACTTTTGTTATTTATTGAGTTTTCACCATGAAGATAGCCTTGCTGCTGACATGATGGTGTTAAAAATGTAATAAATATGTTGGATTGCTGCTCAAACAATTGGTTGCAAAGTTAAAAACAGTTGTGCTACTTAATAATTTTTATTAAAGCTCGTGATAATTCTTTTCAGGACACTTTGATGAGTAGAAAGTTCAAAAGAACAGCATTTATTTAAAATAGAAATCATTTGTATCATTATAAATGCCTTTACTATAACTTTTGATCAATTAAATGAGTCCTTGCTTAATAAAAATATTACTTTATTTAAAAAAAAAATCTTACTGACCCCCCCCATTATATTAAACCAAGTAAAAAATAAATAAGGAATTTGCCGTAGTGCACATGCAAAACACTACAGACAGACACATGTAACACATTAAATTGAAAGACAAATGAAATAGAAACTCTTTGTTCAGAAAAGTGCAAGTAATGAGACCGTATTAAAGGGATACTCCACCCCAAAATGAAAATTTTGTCAATAATCACTTACCCCCATGTCGTTCCAAACCCGTAAAAGCTCTGTTCGTCTTCAGAACACAATTAAAGATATTATGGATGAAAACCTGGAGGCTTGAGACGGTCCCATAGACTGCTAAGTAAATAACAGTGTCAAGGTCCATAAAATATATGAAAGTCGTCGTCAGAATACTCCATCTACCATCAGACGTACAATCTGGGTTGTATGAAGTGATGGGAACACTTTTTGTAAGCGAGAAAACAAAAATAACGACTTTATTCAAAAATTCCTTTGTCAACGGTCTCCTCTGTGTCTCTCCATATCACCGTATGCTCTACTGTTTCATCCGCGCCACAAGAATGCGCTGTTTCTACGTGTGTTTGGCTTTGATTTGAAAAGAAAACAGCACATCCTTGTGGCGGATAATACAGAAGAGCATACACAGCATACAGTGATATGGAGACACAGAGGAGACATTGACAAAGGAATTAAATAAAGTTATTTTTGTTTTCTTCGCTTACAAAAAGTGTTCCCGTCACTTCATATAACCCAAATTGCACGTCTGATGGCAGATGGAGTATTCTGATGACGACTTTCATACTTTTATGGACCTTGACACTGTTATTTACTTCGCAGTCTATGGGTCAGTCACAAGCCTCCAGGTTTTCATCCAAAATATCTTAAATTGTGTTCTGAAGACGAACGGAGCTTTTGCGGGTTTGGAATGACATGGTGGTAAATAATTAGTGACACAATTTATTTTTTTGGGGTGGAGTATCCCTTTGATGCAATTAATAGAAAATGTGTTGAAATGGTGTTTTCACTAAGCTGTCTTTGCACAGGATGTTGCATTGCTTGACAAGCTCATCAGAGATGATCGTGAATCAGGGAAGCTTCCATTGCTGTTGATAGCGAATGCTGGTCAGTTCGCTATTAGACCTTCTTTATTCAAGCAGTATAGTTTTTGCAAGCATTTGTTGGTTGTCAGTTTTGCATGCAATCATTAAAATTCATTGAATCTCTCAGGAACGCCAGGTGCAGGTCACACAGACAAACTCAGTCGTCTGAAAGAGCTCTGCGTTCAGTACAACATGTGGCTCCATGTGGAGGGGTTGGTATTAGCTGGTCCTGTTTTTGTAGTACCACCATTACTTGATTTACTTTTATACATTTAAATAAACAGATTTGATGTTTACAGTTATTATTCATCATAGTTTAAATTGCTTTTCTTTGCCATTCTTTCAGGGTGAACTTGGCAACACTTGTTCTTGGTCAGGTTTCTTCTACTGTCACGGTATGTTGTGTTTTTTTGGCAGAAATACGCACGCATTTATTTCCTGTTGTAAAGTATGTGCTATAATTTTCTTCCTCTCTCTATCAAGCGGCCACCAAGTGTGATAGTATTACTTTAACTCCAGGCCCGTGGTTGGGCCTGCCGGCTGTGCCTGCTGTCACCCTGTACAGACATGAGGATCCGGCCCTGGTAAGTTGGACTGTAATTTTAAACACCAATCATCATATTACAGCACGTCATATGGAAATGCAATCCAAAGATATGACTGTCCTGTGTGCAAAAACCTGATGCTAATTATCCTCCCTGTCGGTTGGGGGCAGTCTCTCGCAGCAGGTCTGACCTCTAGCCAACCAGTGGAGAAGCTTCGGGCTTTGCCTCTCTGGCTGTCCCTTCAGTACCTTGGGCATGATGGGATTTTACAGAGGATTAAGCATGCCTCGCAGCTAGTGAGTACCCTGCCAACTTAATTTAGATAATCCGACACACTGTACTTTAAACACAAGAATTACTCTGACCTTGTTGGGAATTGATCTGTTTCTCTGTAGAGTCAACAGCTGTTGGAGCATTTGAAGACACTGGCTTCAATTAAAACCTCGGTAGGTGAACTTGTCTTCATCCATTTAGCTGAATGTTGGTACACAGTCTTTTAGTGTTACATCACAATCATCACAAAAAAAAAGAATATGAATCAAAATGATTTTGAAGCTACTGTATATCAGTGTTTTCTATGTCCTGAGTTGGTGTTGCTTCCTTCATTTAATAAATGGATAGTTCACCCAAAAATGTCTTTTCTCATCCCAAGTTCACCAAAACAAATAAAAACTGAGAAATGTTACCTCGGCAGTAACTGAAATAAATATGCTTAAATTGACATTTTTCATACTTGCATATAATAAAAATAAACGGGGACTGGAAAGTGATGCTCCTTAAAAGTAGCATAAAAGTGGTCCATTTGATTTGGGACCTATATTCCAAGCCAGAAAATAGTTTTGTGTGAGCAACAGATTGAAATATGACATTATTCAAGTATCAGCTTCCCTCAAATGGCACCACAAAAAATGTTTGGTTGGAGTGTTTGTTACCTCGGCAGTAACTGAAATAAATATTTCACTAATTGAAATAAAAACTGAGAAATGTTACCTCGGCAGTAACTGAAATAAATATGCTTAAATTGAAATAATAATATTACCAAAACTGAAATAAATGTAAATGAATGTTGAATAGAAATATAAAAAAACTAATAAAACAGGCATGTGACACAAACAACACAAAATAAAAGCTAATTTTAAAATACTAATATATATAAAAGAATTGCAGATAAATAATACTAAAATATCACTGCTGTATGGCCTTTGAAGACAAAATAATAACACAAGTTGACTACTTAGATTTTTTTTTTTTTTTTTGTGCTTTATTTTTATTTTGGATTTCGACAGCTAACGTTCTCATTCGCTTTACGTGGGAAAGAACAGCTACAATAAAAATAATGATTTAAAAAAAATCCCCTATTGTGTTCCGCAGACAAAAAGAAAGGTTTGGAGTGACTTGAAGGCAGATCAATAAGGACAATGACCAACTTTACCTTTTTTTTTGGTGAACTATCCCTTTAAAATCTCTATGACATCATCAGCACCCGCCATTTACAACCAGACAGTATCACCGTGTTGAAATATGTCAGCTGAAAATATTAATACATAACACATTTGGTAGCTTAATGACACAACTCTTTGCACTTTATCTGGCAGCTACTTTAAATTTTGTTCTTTTCTATCTGTCAGTGGCCCACTTTTTCCTGTCACTCAGAGCATCTAGGCTAAAACCTAAAAAGCAAACACCTCTGTTCTGTGTCACCACCATTAGGATATCCTTGACAGTGAGGTGTCTCTCATCGAGGCTTTGCGCATGGTAAAGAGCAGAGTGTTCGTCATATGTATGTTGGCGGTGTGCTTTGTGACCGTCAGCACTGTGTGCAGCTCTTATACTGTATACATAGTGTGGTAGTGAGCGTGGGTACCTTGGTTTCAGGATGTGGTGTCTCATTCCCGGGTCCCTCCCATCTCCGGGGGCTCGCTGCGGGACGTGCTGGGCTCTCTTATACTCTCTATTGTAGGTGGGACCAACCCTCTCCCTGCTTGATCCCACTCCTTCTCCCTTTCACTCGCGCTGTTTCTCCACTGTTCCCTCCCTCACCATGTCCACCCATAAGTGCTGGTGCTCAGTTTAAAGGCTTTTATTCATGTAAACGCCTGCCAGTGCTACAGGCATGTGCAAAAACATTTGAGAAATGTCACTTCACAGAGCTTGATGACTTGTTGGGCATCAATGCTGGACCTCGCTTTGGAGCAATGATGCAGCATCATGGGAACTGAGCAGAAAATAAGCGGTGGTGTTCCTGTGTGTAATACTAACACTTGTTTGTTCAAAATAAACTACATCACTGTAACAGGAACCACAGTATAACACCTATTTAATGTTTTTAAAATATTCAAAGTGGTAGAGACACTTGTTGATATTTATATGGCTTCATTTCCTTAATTTATGTCAATGGTAGTTATACATGAAAATGTCCATTAGTCATGAAGGAAGCATTGTTTGATAATTATAATAATGGGCATTTGTCTTGTAATTTAACGACATAAGCTTTTCTTAGTAATAACAAAGGTTCCAGCATCATATAGACATTCCAGCAGCACTAATGCATGACTTTAGGTCATGTGCCACGTTGTTAAGTTTGACCTGTCAAACCAGTAGCCAGCTAGCAAAAAAGCCTCTCCATGACATTGCATCACAACATTTAAATACTAAACCAATTTCGCAATAACATGGTAGTGCTCCCAGCATGACATTAAGGCCTCCTGTAGTGAATGCTCATATGTGTAACAGGTGTTTTGAGACCCCGTCCCCACCCTCTGTGTCTCTCTGATGTTTGTAGGTGGAGGATGAACTGAATTCTCCTGTGGTGGTGTTCAGGTTTTCACAAGACAACAGCGCTCGTAAGTTTCCTTTTCTTGGTTGTATGTGTGTGTTTATGTAAACCATTCAAACTTTTTGGGTAAATTTTTTTTTTTGAAAACACTTATTTAGCAAGGCTGCATTGTCATCCAAGATGATCATGTCTTTCTTTCTTCAGTTGTAAAGAAATAAAGTTTTTTTTTTTTTTTGAGGAAAATATTAAATTTTTCTCCATATTGTGGACTTCAGTGGTGGCCAATGGGTTGAACGGCCAAATAGCAGTTTCGGTGCAGCTAATCCCAGATCCCAGCTGAGGAATAATGGTCTTATCTAGCGAAAAAACTGATCATTTTCTAAAAAAAACTACACAAAAAGTTTACATGCTTTTTAACCACAAATGCTTGTCTTGCACTAGCTCGACCTCACGTGTTACGTAATTATGTTGGAAAGGTCACACGTAATGTAGGTGGAAGTACCAACCCAGTGTTTACAAAGCGAACGTGCAAAGAAAGTCAAACACCCTTTACAAAAAAAATTAAAAAATAAACGGCGTTGTCAGACGATTTTGAAGTTGGAGGAGAACCCTAACCCTAACCACCCTAACTTTTGAACCGGAGTACACAGACGAAGAGCTAACTGTGGTTGACGTTTCACACATGATTACAAAATGTGTCAAGTAGCATATCACAGAGCTAGCAAGAAATGCATTTGTGGATGAAAAGTATCTAAAATGTACTTTTTTTTTTTTAAAGAAAATGCCAGATCGTTTAGATAAGACCCTTATTCCTCGCATAGAGCCCTTTGAAGCTGCATTGACATTGCAATTTTGACCTTCAACCAGCTGGCCACCACTGAAGTCCACGATATGGAGAAAAATTCTGGAATGTTTTCATCAGAAATCTTAATTTCTTTTCGACTGAAGAAAGACAGACATCTTGGATAAATACATAAAAAGCCAGTGTTCAAAACTTTCTTCTTACCTTCGCCCGATTCACAATGGTAAGTTTATAATAATGTTTTCTAATTTGAGTGGTGCTGGTAGGAATTCATTGGAAATTTGAGCATGCCGCTGTGTCATTTTGTCATGTCTGTATACATAAAGAAGTTGTCCCGGCTAGTAGGTTATGGTGTGTTTGGATGCTGCAGATGGCGGATCATTTATAGCCTTTTCTCACAGCAGCTGGAATAATTAATCTTAACATTTTGATGTCGGATTGTAATCCAAAAACGTTTGTTTATGAAACACAAGTGACTAAAATTAGATTTTATTCCAGTTTTAAATGTGCATCTGATTACAGATGGCCTATGTGGGATAACACAAGTTTTGTATTTTAAAGGGAACCAGTTCTAAGGAGGAATAATTTGCTTTTTGGGTTTAAAGAATTTCTATATGAAATTCGAATGGTATGACAATTAGAGATTAGACTGTACAGAAATTGAAATCTACATGTAACACTAATACACACATACATATGCATGCAAGGCTGATGTTGTTAACATTAACAGCTTGAGAACAAAGCATAACAGTAATAATAATTTGCACGGTTTGATGTGATATAGCTAAGTGATCGTTAAATTTAATCACCGTTTGTAGCGCAATTCATTGTAATGCTTTTTTCCTCAGTTGGTCAGAACAGAAGTGTCAGACTTGTTACTTGTTCAGATGACAATATCCGGTGAAAATTCTTATTTGGGTCATACTTCCAAGATGTAGGCTAGAATCTGTGATTATGGGACGGGAGGGCAAGAAGTGAAGAAAATAACGTTAAGAAAATAACTTTCAGGTTTCAAACAGAGATGGCGACAAAGAGGCAAAACTTACAGACTGCAGCTTTAACGTGGCAGCATGTTACAAAAGATTTTGAATAAATACTATTCTTTTTTTAACCTTCTATTCATCAAAGATTTCTGAAAAAATGGGGTTCTACAAAAATGTTATACATGTATATACTAAGAGATATTGACTAAAATCCACAAAACTTTCATTTTCAGCCTCAAGTGGTGGCTCAGTAGAAGGCTATCTTGCGGGGGAAAGAGATATCCTTGATGCCCTTAACAGATGGGTAAATGCTTCTCTTACTCACAATGTATTATGAGAAATAAGCAGGCTGAATTTTGAGCATTAATAGAGTGCCGAGATCATTTCCTTACAAATGAGTCACCCGACTGCTTTGATCTGATTTGACAGTTGGGTGAGCAGTTGGCGCAGCAGGTTCCCCTAAGTGGTGTGGATGTGGTTGAGCTGGAAGATGAGGGCACTTGTGTTCGCTTCAGCCCCCTCATGACCGCTGCGGGTAAGACATTTGGGAGAATGCTAACACAGTGTTCAGGCCTAAGCCATACTGACTTAAGAAATGGAGGCATACATGATAGAGCTAATTATAAATTTAAGAAATCCTATATTAAATAGGTGCAAGGAAGAAATTGGCTAGATAGATTTCTGAAATTCTGTTTAAATATTTTTCCCAAATAAATAAATAAATAGAGAGAGAGAGAGGATTGAGAAAAATAATTCAGCAAAAATAGGGGATTGAGTGGACTATCCTCTGTCCTTAGTTCTTCAGTGCGCAAAGATATAAAAGTATCACTGATTTTATGACTTGTCAGTTGTATTGCATTGATGAGACCCAATTCCTGTTAACATGTTCATGCTAACAGTGGTGTTATGTGTGTGTGTAGCTCTTGGCACTCAGGAGAATGACGTGGCTGCACTGGTGGAGAAGCTGGGAGAGATGATTCCAGTGCTGAGCTGCACCCTGCGCTTCAGACAGGACTTCAAGGACGAGGTTCTACAACAAGCTTCTCTCTCGTACATTGAGGACCAGAGCTGGCCTGGTCTTGGAGGTGTGAGGTGAGACCCTGGAGTCAAACCTGCATCAGTTTACAGCAAATTTTACATTACATTCATGCATTTGATGGATGCTTTTGTCCAAAGTGCATTTGAAGTATACATGTGGTCAGTTTTGTGCTCTTTGGAAATCGAAAACGTGACCTATTCTACCAGCTGAGTGACCCTGATATCCTCCATTCCTCTCTCTCTCGAAGAAGGAAACTCGCATTGTTGTTAGTTTCCACAGTGTTAAACAGGTTCTTTTTGTTGTTTGTTTGTTTTTTAAAAGTATGAGGCCAGAACCACAGACCTGGATGAAGACAAGAGACAATACAGGGTGGAGAGGATCAACAGTGACTTGCTTAAGAAGCTGATGGAGCTGGATACTGACCTGTACTTCTCTGATGGTATATTTCTGATGGTCTTATGATTGACAATTGTAGAATTGGTGTAATTCACATGAACTCAGTGACCTCAAAACTTCTGTCTTGTGTGCAGGTCCTGAGTTTTGTGAGGAGAAAAACTGCATATTCATTGGTATGGCAACAGAAGACCTGGATGTGGCAGAGTTGGTGGAAACTATAGTGTCTATCGGAAGAGACATTGAGGAAAGTGGAAAGGTTTGCACTGACTTCTGTTTTGGACAGGTGTTTAATAATTGAAGCAGAAAATGAAAATCAGAAACATAAGGAGATATAATGCATCTGTGTATGTCTGTGGCTAGTTGTTTGAGAACATGACGGAGGTTGTGAGAAGAGGCATACAGGAAGCTGAGCAGCAGCTTCAGAAAGCAAATGAAGAGAAACTTATGGAGGAGGTGAGTGAATATGTCTAGGTGGACAGTGGGGTCCAAAAGTCTGAGATCACAAGATCTCACTCAAACCTTTAAAATAAACCAAAGAAACCTTATGGCATAAAGTGGTCAAGATTTATTTAAAGGGTTCATGAACTGCCATTGTTTTTTATTTGGTACTCTGAGGTACACTTATGTTATCAAGATTTTAACATCAAAAAATTTAGAAGTAATAGGCTATTTTCTTTCTTTTTAAGTTAAGTGAGTTCTTAACCCCCTCATCAGAACTCTCCGTCTGAATAGCCGTGTTGGATTATAAACTCGGACGTAAACGCCCTCTGCTAACATACGTGGTAAAAAAAAACAAAAAAAATACAAATCACTCACTTACCTAATCTTGATATCAAAAAAAAATAAACATCAAAAACACTTTCCTAACATTGCAATCAGAAGGAAGGCAATGGAAAGACTGTTTTTCCACAGTGCGGCACTGCACAGTGTCTTGTTGTTTTCAGAGCATCTTTATCGTTTGGTTTCTGCGTAGACCTGTGCATTCGCTTCTCGTTATTCACACTACATGTGCAAATCAGTGGGCGGGGCTAAACAGGCAGCGATGTAGAAGCAGGCGTTGATGATCTTCTGCGGAGGCAGTACTTATCCACACTATTACATCAGGAGAACATTCAACAAGCTGTCATTTTGGTAGATTGGCTTCAATATAAGCTGTTGTTAGAGTAATGAGAACATTTTTAGTTCTGAAACTTACAGGATGTTTTTATAGTACAATGACCTTTATGTCAAAAGATCAAGGGAAGTTTGGTTTCACAGTTCATGACCCGTTTCACTTGATTTATTTTAATGTGTGATATTTTGCATGTGACTCATGTGCAATCATGATCAAGACAATCCAAATACTAAAACACTCAGAAATGTATTTTCTGTTTCAACAGTGCTGGTTATATAATTTTAATGAATAATTTTCTGATGAAATCATTAAAAAATGTTACTTTTCAGGGTGTGCTTCGACAGATCCCTCTGGTGGGCTCTGTGCTCAACTGGTTCTCCCCAGTTCAGGCCTCGGTCAAAGGAAGAACTTTCAACCTAGCTGAAGGTATAGATGTTTTAAAGTTTGAAATGCACTAATATGTCAAATAAATATCAGTTTAATTATAGTTTTCGGGTTTTTATAGCATCTATTTTACCTCCATAGGTTGCCTGGACAGCACCGAGCCTGTTTATTCTGTAAAAGCACAGATGATTAAAGAAGCTTCCCTTGATTCCCCCAAGTCTGTCACCAAACGGTTTCCAGGTAACATTAACATCTTGAGCTAAGATCAGTGTGACACTAATTACACCTAATTACTTTGTGTCCACAAAATTATTAAATCACATTTGGTCTTACACTGATGTTTACAGAGCTCTCAGGTTAATCAAACCATTTGATTCACAGGCCAGAAACTCTTCCGGCGGCACGGAGCGGGCTCAGACTCTGTCAGTGATACCAGCTCTGTCAGCCAGCTCGAAGAATCGTTCAGGGAAACGGCACACGTGCAGGCCATTGATGCCGAGGAGGCAGAGGTTCCTCAGGAGCATCATGTCCACATAGTGGCGGAAATGGCTTTGTCAGACCAGCGTGTACCTGAGGGACAAGAGACCGAGAGTGTAGACACCCTTAGATAAGACACCTCCTAAAGGGATGTCCCAAAGGTTGGCTTTGTCTCACGGAGGAATATGCACCCGTGACCTTGATGCCTTGAGCAAACCACTCTTGAAATTAAGGAAAGAAGCAGCTTTAAATGTAAATAACAAAACACTGGAATCTCATGGAAATAATGTCTGAATATACGTCCCTTTTTCTTCTCGTAATCAGTTGCACATTTTTAAGGTTTCGGTTAATCATATATTATAGGGTTCTTTATGTGCACTGCCAGTATATCCTTCCATAATGGCTGACACAGCCGTCACGCTTTGGTTTTGGACGCTTATCTTTGTCATCTATATGGGCCTGTCTGACAGGTTTTTCTGATCCATTTCCACACATTATTTACACAACGAAAGGGCTATTGTGGCCTTACCGTCATGTACATTAATGTCAAAATGTCTTGTTTGCCAAAAGCTGGTCTAGCTTTATGTACTCTCCACAGGCAGGCGTGTGAGAAGGAAGGTTGATGCTTGAAGACTCATGCAGCTGTTTCTAATCGAACGATAGCCTTATTGCACTTTCATGTACAGAATGTCACAGTTTAATCAGAACAGCAGAATATTTATTTATTCCATAAATAATTCTCATGGAGGACATTAGGCTATTTAGAATTAAGTAACATTTGCTATACGTCTAGAATAAGTTCAAATTAAACCGATATCCATCCAGCACTTTTGGCTTTACCAATAGTGAAATTATCATATACTGTTCTCACTGTGAAGAATGTTTCAGAGATGTCTCTTTTGAGTAATTGTTACGTTTTTGGAAGTGTATGAAGGCTAAATATAATGTACTGAAATGAAGATCCTTATTTGTTGTTTACACCAATATTAATTGTTTTAGCACATACAAAAAAAAAAAAAAAGCTTTGCTACTGGGAAATGATGTAGTTTCATTTAGCATATGAATATTGTGTGAATTATTCATGAGAAGTAAATTCACCTCAGCTAGAACACATCCATCCATATTTTGGGGGGCATATGGTGCTCTTTTTGTAACTGTGCTTCCTTACTGAATAATGTAATTGTAGATCTGCTCATCTTTTCAAAATGATTCTGTCTTAACTGGTGCAATAAATCATTGTTTTTTCTTTTTCTTTGGGGGAGATAAGTGCTGACTTGAAATGTTGTGTCAAAAGTAAGAATAGAGTGTTTTTTTTTAATTACAATTTTATTTTACAATGAGCAGTTATGTAAATGACAATAAAGAAAATGGTTCTAAAACAAAAATAAGAACTTTGAGTTTTTTCCCCCCAAAACTCTCCTGAACTTTTAAATAATCTAAGCAGTTAGTTAAAACCGGGTGCTTTATCACATCATTAAAAGACTAAAAAAATAATAAACACTAAAAAAAATTTAAACCACACAAAAATTTTTAGCTGTACACATTTTATAGTTGCGTTGAACGGAAATAGGCTCTTTATTAGTTTTAAAAGAGGTCAGCAAACGATCGGGATCATCCATAATGCGGAAATGTAGTTTATTATCGACACCACTCAGGTGCCTTCGCGTTCTTTCAGAAGCACAAGCACTACATTTCCCAGAATCCCATTCGCTGTTGCTCAGCGAGGTCAGGGGAGTCGTCAGCACACACGAGGACTCATTCCGAGTGCTTAGTCAAACCTCCCTTTTCTCTCGCCCCTCGCTGAGAGACACCGGCTGTTTGATTTCAACCAAACGGGGGGAAGGCCACAGTCCGCCAACAGAAAGTTTTCTTAACAGCGGCTAAGGCCGGACACGAAAGTGATCAAGTCCGTGGCTTGAAAGCGCGTGTGTGGAGCAGCAGTGCGGCGATGGACGCGATAGACACTGCCCCTGATTCCTGGGATCAGGAGGACGATGGCGAGGCCCAGGTCGACGAGCAACTTAACAAGGATTTTTCTACCAGCCTAAACGTGGACGCCAAGCCGTTTGTCCCCAACGTGCACGCCGCGGAATTCATCCCGACCTTCCGACCGAAGGGCTCCACGGAAACGGCGGAGCCAGCGGGTGAGTTCCCGGTTATTTAACGACTGTTAGCCGCGTTAGCTGTTAGCCGCACACACGCTTGTTCGCGTGAGCTTAGCACGGATGCTACATCAGAGTTGCCTTCAACGACTCGAAGCGGAAACGGGGCCAACGTGTAATTTGCGATTTAACAAGCTAAAAAAACTTTCTTGACGCGAATTAGAAGTGTTCAATAACCCCGTTACAGCTCCTCGTGCTGAAAAGTGATTCAGCTTGGTGGATACTTTTTGTGTATGTGTTTTTAAAGCAATTTTATACGAATAACAGTATAAAACTGGATGCTAATAAAGGATTAAAAGTGTATTCGTTTTTTTTTTGTTTTTTTTAATTGGACATTTAGACATGGTATCGCATTTTTATAAACACACGTGAACTTGCACAAAGTGTGCTTGTATTTGTTTGCATTTACAGTATCATCAATACTGATGATCAGTGGCCTGGAGCTTCATAAACTATTTTTTCCCGTTGCTTGACTTCTTTGTTTGAGGGACCTCCTTTGGCTGATTGTTTAAGGGTGGAGTGTGGCCCTCATGCTGTCTCAATGCAAACATGATGTACTATTGTGTGTTGTGCTGTTATAGTGTAACATTGAAAGACAGCTGTTGGCCTGTTAAATCACGACGCTAGAAAACTGGACACGTTGGCCATCATCTGTACAAATACAGAAGTATTTACCAGCACAGTTTGGCTGATGTCAAGTGTTTTCACTAAAGCGAAGTTTCTAAACTCTTATCTCTGGCCTTTGTGTCAGCTGTTGTATCTGAATACATTGTGTTTAAAAGGTACACACTGGAGGTCTTCTGGGAAAGATCAGTGTAGCGTGTAATGGAGCTAAACGCATGTGATGTGATCTGACCTGCTTATTAAACTTTTTCAAGCTTATTTGAGTTAAAAAAAAAAAAAGTTAGTTAGTTTTTAACACCGCAATGTATGGTACTCAGACTATGCATTTATTTAGATGAGTGATACAATGAGTGAATGTTACAAAATAAAATGCCCATTTAGACAAAATCATGTGAGTTTGTTGGAGGACCTTTTAACTGTTTTTGTCTCACCACAAGAGGAAGATACGCCATTCACATGCTACCATTACACACTGCAGATTTTTGTCTGTAGAAGTGTTGAATCTTAGTAACTAGACCGTCCCGTTTAATTACAGCCGTAAAAAGAAGCATTTTATATTCCTGCAGGTCCCGACGCAGATGCCAATGTGGAAGTGTCGGAGGCCGAGGGTAAGTAAATGCTGAGACACACAACCACAGTTTGCTTCACATCCCTGTAATAATGATAATAAACATACAGATGAGTCTGTGGCTAGTAACTTGTGCTTGCTCGCATTCCAGTGTCCAACGATCTAACACAAGTCCTGTTCACACCGAGATGGATGTTTTGTGTGAATGGTTCAGTGTGATAAACATTTTATTTTGAATGAACATGTTAATGCTTCTGCTTAAGCAGAACTCGAACAGAAGAACTTATACAAACCGTGCTCGTGGTCATAAGCTCAGAGCTGCCTCTGTTACATACAGCCATGACTAGGTGGCACTCATAAGCCAAGTATTTAGCCAAATTATGGTGTATTTAGGTGAAGTTTGATAAACACCATAGTGAAGGAAAAAATCTAAACGGCTTTTTGAAACAAATATTGTTTCACATTCTTCTCAGTGAGAAGCTGGTGTGAGAAATGGAAAGTTGCATAGTGTTTTGTGAACTTCTTAGTTTCTACTCCAGCGCCACCTACTGTCAGAGAGTAAATTTGCATTCTCATTCAGCCTGTTTGCCATTTTTAATGCATTAGATTGGAATTTCATGCAACAGACCTTCACCTTATTAATAGACACAAGGATACATTATTACAAAAGAAAAGCCGTTTTTGTTTATTTTCTTATCGTGTTTTCATGTCATCTTGATTGTACGTTTTGTTGTGGTTCAAAATAGCTTTTAGGCACAGTTATGTTGACAGCATACACAGCAGTATTAGTCAGAAAGGAAACGACTGTTATTGCACAAGACCAACAGTGATTGGATAAACAGTGTTAAATGATAATGTTTCCTTTGACATCAGCTCCACCCGTGGAGAACGGCGATGCAGAGATGGCAGCAGGTGACACCTGGGAGCAGAAAGGGAGTGAGCCTAGCCAGGCTGAGGCAGAGCCAGGAGGAGACGGGGGTCAGGCTGAAGAAGACTCCCCTCAAGAGGAAGGAATGGAGGAGGAAGAAGAAGTAGTGCCAACACCTAAAGTAGTCCCCACACAGCCAAATGCCCCCAAGAAGGAACATGTTAACGTGGTCTTTATTGGCCATGTCGGTTAGTGTTTGCATACTGCATTTACATGATATATTTGATGCCAGTGTCCAGTTTATCTCCTCGAGGACTGTTTACTTTTGGGTTAATTCTTATGAAAAGATTACAAAAAAAAAATAAATAAAAAATATTATATTTAAAAGGACAATAAATAAATAACTAAAATATATTTTAGTTTAGACTTTCTATTATTCATTCATTTTGGATTCCTTAATATATAGCTGGCGTTATACTGAATTATAATATGTATCTTGGCAAGATCTTCATGCCATTTCTTTACAGTTTTGGTGTTTTAACTTTTTATCTTTAGCTTCCGTTTAAGTTTCTCAAAATAAGCAGTTCCAGTAACGTCACAGTTTCATTCATCTCAATTTTTTGCACTTGGCTCTAATTTGCTTGGATTTGTTATATAACCACTTTATTATTAATCAGTTACCCTCAAGGCATCTCAGTTCATACATATCTCAAGAGCATCATGGGGAACACTTTTAAAATGTGTTTAGAGAACAGAATTTTATCTGTCCTGGCCTCACCCTGTCTCTCTCTTATCTCATTTTCCTCCAGATGCTGGCAAGTCAACTATTGGAGGACAAATCATGTGAGTTGTTGATTTTGCCGCAGTGTTTTTAGCAGATATTGTTGGTTTTTCCGTCCCATGTTTCTGATAGCTTATATCCTGCCCCTCCTCCACAGGTATTTAACAGGAATGGTGGATAAACGAACTCTGGAGAAGTATGAGAGAGAAGCCAAGGAGAAGAACAGGGAAACTTGGTAATTAGCTTAGTTAATAAGTTTATTTACCAAAACATCTGTGGGCAGTCAAACAGATTCCCTCCAAATTCAGCTGAAGCTCATAACACTTCAGTACTTTTAAGGTGGAGCAGTTTTTTATAGTTCATGTTTTTTCTCAGGTACCTCTCTTGGGCCCTTGACACAAACCAGGAGGAAAGAGACAAAGGGAAGACTGTGGAAGTCGGACGTGCATACTTTGAGACCGAGAAAAAGCACTTTACCATTCTGGATGCACCAGGCCACAAAAGCTTCGTGCCCAACATGATTGGGGGAGCTTCACAGGCTGATTTGGCAGTGCTGGTGAGTCATAGCATTGAGTAGGCACTCAAAAAGAGCCGTGAGAAATATCCACTCGTGCTACCTGCATGAGTAGCATGATCTCCATGGGAAAAAACCCTCTCCACTGCTGAGCTGTGAGCAGGTTGAATGTGTTAATGACACAGCAGAGGGCGCTATTTGTCTGTCTCAAAAGGCTTGACTTACACTCACAGACCAGAAACTACTGCCTGTTCATTCACTTCAGACTCTGAATTCATTTTTCATTATTTCTATCTGAAGGTAATCTCTGCAAGGAAAGGAGAGTTTGAAACGGGCTTTGAGAAAGGAGGCCAGACGCGGGAGCATGCCATGTTGGCCAAAACTGCTGGAGTCAAGCATTTGATTGTACTTGTAAACAAAATGGATGATCCAACAGTGAACTGGAGTCTGGAGAGGTCAGAAGATGGACATTTATATACAGAGACTGTTGTTACTGTATTTTATTTGGTTTTATGAAAAAAATGGTATTGAGTGTCAATATGTTTATACTGTTTGCACATAGGTACGAAGAATGTAAGGAGAAACTTGTTCCATTTTTGAAGAAAGTTGGGTTCAACCCCAGGAAAGATGTTCATTTCATGCCATGTTCGGGACTTACTGGGGCCAATCTAAAGGAGCCAGCGGAGTACTGCCCTTGGTATATGTAAGTGTGCTGATTTGCAGTTATTCAGTTTTTGTTTGAATACTTTTTGACAAGTAGAAAAAAAAATCACTGGCTTTCAACCTTTTTGACTCCAAGCCATCCCTTCTTAGCTGGAATATACCTCTTGTGCTTCTGTAATAAGAATTAATAAGCTCAAAAATATGATGTCAGTTTATTATTGTACTTTCTCCTTTGTAATATTTAAATTTAGTACTATTACCATAGGCTTTATGGTACTTACTGGGGACCCCCTAGAACATGGCTAAGATGTCCTGATTTTCCGGGGGCCCCTGGTTGAGTTCCACTGCTTTAAATATCATAAAAGTACATGAATAATGTGTGTCACTATTGTGTATTTTGGACAGAGGGTTACCATTCATTCCACATCTGGACAGTTTGCCAAACTTCAACAGATCAAGTGATGGACCAGTCAGGTTACCCATAGTAGACAAATACAAGGTATGTAGAGTGGAGAGGAGGAGGAAAAAAAATGAAATTTTATATATATATATATATATATATATATATATATATTATATATTTCCCCCTTGTTTTCTTGAACTGTATGAATACTTTGAAGTTCATCATATGTCATGCATGACTTTCCTTTATTTAGATGTTTTATTTAGAAAATCTTTATATGGTTTTGTTTAAAGTACCCCTATTATGGGTAATGAAAGGTTCATATTTTGGTTTTGGGAGTCCACAACAAAAGGGTTGACATGCATACAAGGTCAAAAAAACACTTTCATTGCTCAACGGCTAATTTTTCCAAACCCCTCCATTGCATGACGCTAAATTGCGGTGATTGGTCTGATGACCCAGTCAGTTGTGATTGGTCTACTGCACTATACACTTTTTAAACACAAGTGCTCATTTTGTCTAGCTCTGCGAGGCGCATGCATACTCTGTGTACAACGGTTCAAGACAGGTGAAACACTTCTCCAATTTTCAAAATCATCCTACATTTTCCTACATCGTTGTTTTACTTTTTTTTTTTTTTTTGGGTAAGGGTGTTTGACCCTCCTTGCATGTTCACTTTGTAAACACTGGGTCCGTGCTTCTGCAGCGATGTAGGTTGATTTTGAAGTTGAAGAAGAAAATTAGTTGGGAGTGTTTTTGACACACCCTAACAGTACCCAAGCAGGTCTTCTCCACAGGAATCCGCTACAGTGTTTGAGGGAGGGGAGGTTTTTCTGGGTTTGTGTGCACAACAAGTGGGCGAGCATAAATATGCTAATATTTCATTTTGACGTCACCTTGAAACACCTAAAGATTCGTTTTAAAAATGACTCGTTTTCATGACTCAGAGTCGACTCTTTCTTTTGAAATACAGTAACTTTATACATGGTGCACTTTCAGATTTAAAACTTTGCAGGATGTTTTCATTCACTTAGAGCTGTGGTACACACTGCATGAAAGTCAATTTTCAAAAATCCATAATGGGGCACTTTAAAAAATGCTTCTGGTGTTTTTGCAGGATATGGGCACTGTGATATTGGGAAAATTAGAGTCGGGATCAATCAGCAAAGCTCAGCAACTGGTGATGATGCCCAACAGGGTAAGATTATTGTAACGTAACCCTTTAAAACGTCAGGTTTTGTGGCAGGAATTGACTGGCAAATCTGTGCCTGTCTCTTCTGTGTGTAGCACACTGTGGAGGTGCTGAGTTTGCTTTCTGACGATGTTGAAACCGATGATGCTAGTCCGGGAGAGAACTTGAAGTTGCGACTCAAAGGCATTGAAGAGGAGGAGATCTTGCCAGGCTTCATCCTCTGCAATGCTGAGAACCTTTGCCACACTGGGCGCACCTTTGACGCCCAGGTCAGTGAACTCCACTGTAATTAAAAGAATGATCCAGCTTCAGTACAACTTCAGCTCTATCAATATGATTACTCAGTTTTCTTGTTTTTGTTTTGCAGTACTACATATTAATTGTGTTTTTGTCTCTGCCATCTCAGATAGTCATCATTGAACACAAGTCAATCATCTGCCCAGGTTACAATGCAGTTCTTCATATCCACACCTGCATTGAAGAAGTGCAAATTACGGTAATGGCTGCAAGCCCTCTTTTTTTTTACATTTAGTATTTGTGCAGAAATTCTCTTGTGGTGTAAATCTGTGATCATAAACCTGTAGACTTTAGCTCGGGTGAATGCCCTCATTTACAGTTAGTCCTGTATCAAAGTGGTTTAAATGTGCCTCTGGCCCCTTTACAGGCCTTAATCTGTCTGGTAGACAAAAAGACGGGGGACAAGAGCAAAACACGACCCCGCTTCGTCAAACAGGACCAGGTGTGCATTGCTCGCCTGAGAACAGCTGGGACCATCTGCCTTGAGACTTTCAAAGATTTCCCTCAAATGGGACGCTTCACCTTACGAGATGAAGGTGAGGGGACATTATTAGCAAAAGCAGCTCTCTAACTTGTCTTTAATTTGGATTTTTCATTTTATGTGTTTTGTGAATATGTCTTGTCTTTTAGGGAAAACCATTGCCATTGGAAAAGTGTTGAAACTTGTTGCCGAGAAGGACTGAAAAGAATGATTGGTGGTTGTGAAACGACTGACCGAGGCGGAGGTAGATGCTGCTTCAGCCGCAGCACACTTCATAGCCCTCCTGTCCTTTCTCCTCTCCACCTCCCGAAGACCAGCTTAAAAAACTTCTCTTAAAGAAATCTGTTTTTAAGCAAATGAAAATGAAATCAAGTCCACATGTGTCAGCTTTCTCATATTGAGAGCTCAGCGATGCCATTGTTTTAGGTTCTCCCCCATGACCTGTTCTTCATCAATCTGCACACATTAAATGGCAAGAGATCTAGCTCTCTTCCAAACTTTTTTGTATTTTTTTTTAATCATTTTTCTTTTTGCTTCCATCAGAGAAATATAATGGCAGCAAATACAGTAAACGTATGTGGACCAAGATTTGCTTGTTAACATAAAGTGATTTATGAGCAGTAAAGTTTGAATGATTAACCAATCGAAACCAAAATGTCAATATCTTGGTTGTACATGTCTCCCACTGCTTATTCCCATTTTGGTTTCTGTTCACATAACGTTCTTGCAAAGTGCATGAGCGTGTTCACATTATTAAAGCATCTCCTATGACAATAAAATATAAAACTGGGGAAAAAAATTAATTGTTGAATTCTTTTGTTCTATATGATGGAGTTACTTCTTAAAAAAAGAGAATGTGATAGAAATTTGTTTAAACCTATATCTCTGTCCTGATAATTATACTGTAATACAGATTTCTTGGTAACCCCTTTTTCAAAAATGCTTTGATCTGTGGTGTTGCTATATTTCTTCTTTAACTTGGACTCTATTTCTATTTTTCATGTTTAGTCAAAGACAGAAATCCTACGTATTATGCATTACTGATTCCCATATCACTGAATACATTGTGTGTGCAAACTGCAGTGATATTTTCAGTGTTTGTAGATGGTATAAATCCCTTGTCCTGTAAAAGATGGGTTCGTTATGAACTATCTTTAGCCCTTTGCTTAAACCGGTTGCAATGTGATTTTTGTATTTGTGGGTGCAATTACTCAAATAGGGCAGTGTGGTCCAGCTCCAGATGTTCATACTGACACACCCACAGGGAGTGGCTTTCTCTCCACTGTATTTTGTGGATAAATACAGTAACAGGCAGGCAGAAGTGGAACAAGAAGAGCTTCTGTATAACCACTGATGGGCTCTGGGCTTTCTAAGTGAGTGTACTTCATTTTTTGATTTATAAAGTTTTTTATAAAGTGATTATGGATGATTTTTCTATAAAAGCAATATTTTTAGTTACCTGTGTCTATGTTTTGAATCCTCTTAAGGATAAGTTTATGTTGGTGGTCTTACATTTCTGTAGGTCAAGATGCATTCCAACGTATCTGCTGTGCGGACGGAGACTGATGAAGCTGCTTCATGTCCTGGAAAGACGTCCCACAAAGGAGTGAAATGTGGCTGGAGCCACTTTAAAAAGCCAGCCCTGGCCATCTTCATTGGGGGTCTTCTCTTTGGCACCGGCACTGCACTGTCCTTGTTGTACTTCACCCAGGTGGGCAATGTGCCCTATTTAGTAGGACCTATATTCTTGTCTGTGGGGCTGATGTTCCTGGTCACTGGACTTGTCTGGGTGCCTGTCATCAAGCAGAAGATGGTCCACACAGCAATGACCCAAATGAACCATGGCAGACCTCTGCTACCTGAGCAAGGAGTTCATACACAGTCCTGTGTTACCATTTCATAGGAACTCTGAGCTGAATGTTTGTTTTATTTATATAATGTTTCTTTTATCCTCCTGAAATGAGAAATGTTTTTTATTTGTGTGTGTGTGTACAGTCCATAGATGTGTCTCCCGTTGTAAGTGTTTTTTTTTTGTTGTTTTGTTCCATGCAAATCCCTACAACTGGATTAAAATGGCTTTAAATGCTCACTGCTGATGTCATCAGAGGTCAGAATTAATTCAGCCCAAACTGAATAGCAAAGATATGCAGAATACTGAAAAAGCACAAATATGTAGGTCAGCTCTGTGAGGAAAAACAATAAAACATTTAGATTGAAAACATGAAGCACTGTGCTTGTCTACCATTAAATCATTATTCATCGATTATGATTTAAGGAATTCGGTCATTGGGTATGAATTATTACTAATATAATATTTTTTTATACCATACTGATGAGTGTGTTCATTGTGATACTTTGCACCTAAGTCTAGCTGCCTTATATATTTCCCCAGAAAAGATGTTAATGTTCTGTATGTTCTCGCTTAATGGTAGGAAACGGTAGTAATAAGTACGCCTGATTCATGAACGAATCGGTTTTTGGGTCTCTTCATTTTATCAAGTTACATGTCATGCACAAAACGATTCGTTTGCGAATTAGACTGAATCGGTCTGCAATCGACTCACTGAACCGAGAACCGCAGTAGCTACAAGAGCAACCGAGAATTTGGGGTATTCTCAAAGTTATTCCGAACAGCAGCAAATTTATAAATAAAGCGTATTAAAAATTAAGTTACTAAAACTGCTCATGATTGTATGACAGATTTGTCAACACACATGAGAAAAAATAGTTTCAAAGTATAACGTTATATTTATAACTCACACGTAGGACTTAGCCTACAATCAATCAATGTAGTGTAATGACGGGAAAATAAACGAATACATTACTTGATAAAGCCAAAACTATTCTTTGAAAAATTTAATATTTATACTTTATTAATACTTTTTATTTTATTTATTATTTTAGTATTTATTTTTAACTTATTTTTTATAATTTTTATATTCATTCATTCCTTCTGCAGGTTTGGTCCTCCACACACACACACACACACACACACACACACATTTTTAGCTGGGAGGTAAATGAGTATTGTCATTATTGCTAGTATTGTATAAATAAGTATTGTTCAATGTAATGCAATTCTTTTCTGAATGACTGTTATGAGAGCTGAATCATGCCTGCTTCTAACTGTGAAACGTGGAATTACAGTAAACATTATTATTTAAAAAACGCAACTGGAAAAATGCTGAATTTAGTAATGTATTAGAGTTATTCCTTGTATAACGTGGCAAGGGGTAATTACTAGAGAAAACTAAACCCTGCCACGTTATGGAAGGAATTTAAGGCACCACGTCATGACGTATTTTACGCCATGACGTAAAAGAATCACTACTGAATCGAACCGTTCGAAAAAAAAAAAAACTATGCAACGAAACTTTAAATCGCTACAGTGAATAATTAATATTTTAGAGGTGTCGAGCAGTATTTTCAGCGCCTT
Source organism: Cyprinus carpio (assembly GCF_018340385.1). NCBI lineage: Eukaryota > Metazoa > Chordata > Actinopteri > Cypriniformes > Cyprinidae > Cyprinus > Cyprinus carpio. The sequence goes on along the minus strand of NC_056599.1, from coordinate 15,778,106 downwards.
CTAGTGTCCGGGTTAGGATGGATGGAAGGAGGATCTCTTTAAACAAACGTATTCGAACAACCAACCGATGGCTTGCAAAATTATGGCATTATTACAAATCGACCAATCAGAGACAGGCATGAAACAAACCACGAGCTGAGAGTTTTTACACAACAGTCGGAAGAGTCCCATTGTCAGGAGTGTAACGTGCCAAAAAAAAATAGTTTGTAAAGTGTTGTTATTTTATCCTCAGAATCGTAATCATACTATTTAGCTCAACATATCTCTCACGGGAACTAAAAAAATATTTGTAAGAAAGCGACTTTGAGCGTTAGCCGGAGGTAAGTTGCTAGCTAGCGCGATGGCTCTTGAGAATAGTGGGGGTAGTTTTATCACTTCAGTTCAGTTCTGAGATGTGTTAGTTCTCTAAAACGCGACGCAACAAGCCGTTAATCATATCGTTATTTAAATATAAAGCAGTCGAAGTTACATCTCAACTTCTTGTTCATTGGTTATTAAAGTGATTTCTGTCGAAGCCTAAATCCGCCGACTGTTAACAACTTTAAGTGGCCGGTTTGTTGTTAGCTAGCTAACGTTAAGTTAGCAAACTTGAGACTGAAGTCTTTTCATATGATGGTGATAGAAAGTTGATGTGTTGTAAAATGTTTACTTCATTGGGACTTTTTGCTTATTTTATCCGAAGCGTAACTACATACCGCTTTATTGCAGTTTAGAGAATTAATTTTGGTGTTAGTTTAGCTTAGCTTATAAACCCTTAAGAAGTCTATAGATGGTCTTTTAAGTCACACAGTTCTTAAATACCGACATATTGTTACTGTTAAAATTGTAGCCTAATAGTGAGTTCTGCGCCTGAGGGAAAATACATTTAGGTTTTCAAAATCATCACAACACACGCCCTTCCTCTTCTGTTTTTAACCCCTTTACTATGACAAAAAAAGTTGAGCATCCCTTCAAGAAGAAACAATATCAGTTACAGAATAGTCTAGTAAGTTTCACAGATTTTGCTCGGGTATTATCTTCATAATTATCATTATGAATGCTTTTGGCTGAACACATCCACAATCGATTTGATAAATGTGTTACTCTAAACAATATGTGTTTTTATACAATGTTATATAATTTATATATTTTGGCAATCAGTTAATTTTTATCACTACATTTTGTAATATATCGATGGGCTTTATTTTGTCAGTAAACCTGACTGAACAGCAATGAGTGACCCTGAGCCTGCAACATTCGCATCTGTTGAACAAGAGAGGGACTTCTGGAAGGAGCAGGCTGCCAAATACCAGCAGAGGTACTTCAGTGTTGTTTTTCATTCATTCTGACGTTTGATCTACATCGGACATAAAGGAATCTAAGTAAAAATAAGGCAGTTTTGAAGGGCCCGTGTTTGTTCCTGAGCACTTGGGATATATCGAAGTATAGGATCTAACTTTACAGCCCACGTTCAGTCATGGTATTGAATCAATGCTTGTTCAGGGCTGAGGAGGCGCAGGAGGAGCTGCAGGAGTTTCAGCAGATGAGTCGAGACTATGAGGCAGAGCTGGAGACAGAGCTGAAGCAGTGTGATGCTCGTTATCGTGAGCTTCTTACGACCAGCAACAGACTCCGCATGGAACTAGAAAATTACAAGGTACTGTGGTGCATCATAGACACATGGTTAATAAACTGATTTATGGTGGTCGCTGTTAGGTTTTGATGTATTTGGCTGAGCAGTCGCGTGGGTGACTCGCCAGTGTACTAGATTTCTCTGATACTTGGAGAGCCCATGTTACATTGACCTAATGCTGATCTAAGGTGCTAGTTGACCCTTCGCTGGGAGTTTGATTGACAGGCGATCTGACCAATCATAACACCGAATCTGCCATTTTTGTCCGACAAACAAACCAGACAGAAGGGTAGATTAACATTGGTGGACTTGAACTTGATAAATGGTGTGTATTGACGTCTTTCTGCGGTTGAAAGAAAATACCTTCTGATGTTCATTCATGTTTATTTCATGCTATAACTAGTAAAGAAGAAGAGATGATCGTTTCACATGCCGCTTGAACTGAGGCGCTACAGCGATTTGTAATGACACACTGAAGAGCCACAAGACTGTGTTTATTGTTAGAAGTTCTTAAATGACAATTTGAAAGCTAAAACTGTTTCATACCTGAAGAAACCTGCTTTGTCTTGTCTGTTGGCGTGTTGTCAAGTTTCCTCTTTGCTCTGCAGCGTTTTTTTTTTTTTTTTTTTTTTTTTGCAGGAGAACAGGATGCGTGGCATGAGAGTGCCATGACTTGTCAGACATAGCAACAGTAACTAAGGGGGACGGGATTTTTGCGAAGGGTCAGTTATGTGACCCATTAAGGTCATACTTTTGTAAACAAAAATGCAGATGAGTATAGTTGATTGCAAATACATTACAGTCAGGGGCACAGTCACAGTGTAAGTGCTGCAAAAGATGGCTCAGCAAAATATTACATGAAAAAATAGTATGTTGTGCTTATTTTTCTAATACATCAATCAATTTGATCTATTAGCTCAAACCATATGTGGACAACATAATAATAATAGGCTGTAAACTGAATAACCGTACTGTGAATAGCTGTGACACCGATGTCTCATAAAACACATTAATGGGGTTTTATCTAATATTTGAATAAGAATTTAATCTATAACTGACGTTCATTTGTAAGCATATAACCACAGATAAAAGCCATTTGAATGTTCTTTGGCTGGAAGTGTACATCCAGAATGTCTCTGTCTGGTTTTTTCATGCTTACTGAGAACACAATCACACATTCACAGACAAACAACAGAGATCCAATTCAGGATGAGGAAATCAGCTGATGCTTATTTCTGCATCAGTGTCTGGAGGGCATGGATGCTCACTCATGTATTTACTTGGCATTTGTTGCAAAACATGGTTGTTAAGCCATGTTGTGGGATTCATTTAAAAAGAGACCTAAGTCGGGGTACATTTAAATGCATAATCTAATAGCATCAGTTTTGACTGTGGTACAATACCAGAATCTGGCACTTTTCCACTGCATGGTACAGCATGGTATGGCTCAGTATTGTTCAGTTTTGGGGAGTTTTCCACTGGGTACAGTACCTAGCACCTGGTACTTTTTTTAGTACCACCTTGATTGAGGTTCCAAGTGAACCGTACCGTTACCAAAACATGACGTGTAAACTCTGCTGATCATGTATTGGCAGGAGAGAATCGTCACTAGCTGCATCACTGAACTTGCGACACAAACACAAAAGAACCGCTAGATTTAAATCAGCACAGCCAGCGAAGGATTGAATGCAACCGTTTTGAACGAGCACACCTTTTTTTTTAACAACCAAAAAGTTTAGTTGTTTGTTGAGGAAGTACAGACGTTCCTCTCGCTGATAGCAGAGGAGCGGATCCAGCTAGAGCTTGATGGGGCGATGTGGAATAAAAAAAGTGTTTTTTTTAGGAGTTGTTGCAGTAGAGGCGGCGCAACTAAAATGACATGTGAATAATCCCGCCCACCCTAAAGCGATACTAACCTGCAGTGGAAACGCAAACCGTGCTGAGCCGTGCCGAGTCATACCATGCAGTGGAAAAGCGGCATAATACCTCGGTATCGATACTAAATCAGTACCATAGGTGACAAATAAGAAGCCTGAAAAGATAACTGAACGGTATTATTAAGAACAGTGCAGGAAACACTGTGTTGCTGGGTCACATGAAACAGATGTGTTGCTTGTTTGTTTACGCTTGAAAACAACATAAAGAGCACTTTTCAATGATACAAATGTGATGCAATCAAAATTGTATTTTTTTTTGAGAAATTGAGAGATTATTGAACTATAACAGAAGTGCAATCTTCCTATAAAAATAACACATTGCATAGAACAAGTGTCAGATCTATTAGTTGACAAAAACATTATCATTATTCATTTTAATTTTTTTTGTCGTCAGCACCATTGTTTTGTACAGTAAGTTTCAGCTTGTTCCTCTGTTTGCTGGTGTCTCCTCCGTTTGGTTAACACTACTACAAAATAATGAACAACAGTGTTTCAAGTACCAAAATTAGCAAAATCATAATATTGTAACGTTTGAAATATAAAATGTACAAGTATTTTTAATTACATGCTAGCTGATTAATAACAACAAAATTACATTATAAATACCCCAAAAGAAAATAATTCAAAGATATTACTTTATTGCCACAGATGAATGCAACAAAAAGTGGCTTCAAATGTTTATACACACTGTAGTTTTAGTAAGGTTTTTTTTTTTTTTTTTTTTTTTTTTTTTTATAGAAATGAATACTTTTATTTAGCATGAACTATTTATAATAGCAAGGACATTTATAATATTACAAAATATTTCTATTTCAAATAAATGGTTTTCTTGTGAACTTTTTATTCATCAAAGAATCCTGAAAAATAGCATCACTGATTCCACAAAAATATTAAGCAGCAAATATTTCAACATTAATAATAAGAGCATATTAGAATAATTTCTGTTGGGTCATCAGTCTGAAGACTGGAGTAATGGCTGATGAAAATCCAGCTTTTCCATTACAGGAAAAAATTAAATTTTTAAATAAAATGTAATATAAAAGAGTTTTTAAATTGTAATTATATTTCACAATATTACTGTTTTATTGTATTTTTGATTACATAAATACAGCTTTGGATAGCATGTGACATCTTTCAAAAACCTTAATATGCCAAACTTTTGAATGGTGGTTTATTATTTTTATAGTTTGATATTTGTATTTTTGTATTTCTAGTATTTTACATAAGTACAATACTAGGAATAATGAAAGTGTAAGTTTAAGTGTAGTTTATCACATGCGTTTTTCTTCATCTCATCAAATATCTGTTTTACCTCTATTTGTGTGGTCCTTTGTCTTGTTTGCTAACAGGAGAAGTATGAGACGCAACACTCCGAGGCAATTCGGCAGATCTCGACTCTAGAAGGAGACCTGGCAGAGACCACAGCCATCAAAGACCAACTGCACAAATATATCCGGGAGTTAGAGCAAGCTAACGATGACCTGGAAAGAGCTAAGAGGTGCGTTTAGTGCTTTTGCCAAAAATATATGTCATACATTCTAGATATTTATGACTTCAACAATTTATTACTAATACCTGTCTATCATGTTCTTATAGGGCCACTATAATGTCACTTGAGGACTTTGAGCAGAGAATGAATCATGTTATAGAGAGAAATGCCTTCCTTGAGAGTGAGCTTGATGAAAAAGAGAATCTTCTAGAATCAGTACAGAGATTAAAAGACGAAGCCAGAGGTAAACTCAAGGGAGACCTCTTTGCATATACACCATTCACTCGTATCTAACTGACAAACTTCCATTTTTGTCAATGATCAGTAGAATAATCACCTGATTTGCCAGTCTCCGATATTTTAACAGTGTTTGTGTGCTGATTCAGTTTGCGGTCTGATTTCTCCTCGGCAGATTTAAGACAGGAGCTGGCCGTTCAGCAGAAACAGGAGCGCAAGCCATCAATCAGTCTTCCTAAAGATGTTGAGAAGCCAGAGGCCACACCCTCAAGACCCTCGTCTGTTGTTACCTCCGCCCTCCCATCTCTCCACGCCACACCCTCCAGACCTCCAGGCTCAGGGACTGCATTCAACACCCCCTCCGCTTCCTACAGCAGAAGTGAGCACAAACACTGCATGGCCACTAATTTCTGTAAGGGCTGCTTACTGGCCCAAGGACAGTGTCCAATGGAGCAACTCAAATTTTCCTGATCGTGTCTTTTGCACACTGTGCATTATACTTGATTTATCACCGTTTAATGATACTAAATCATATACTTTAATGGAGAACATTGTATTTTGCGTACAAGAATTTAGTCAAGTAAGTGAAGGGAAGGATTGTTAAAGGAAAGAATGAGGAGAAAGAACAAATTTGTAGGAAAGAGAGAAATAAAAGAACATTTCCCGCATCTTTCAGCTTTATATTTTTAACACTTAAGAGTTTTTTGATTTATTAACTTATTTTTTTCTGTCATGTCCAGTTGAAGGTCTGACTGGAACTCCTCTCACCACATCTGCAAGGATATCTGCCCTTAACATAGTTGGAGAACTGTTGAGGAAAGTTGGGGTGAGTCCAGCTGGAACTGTGGATGTTACCAAAAAAATACACACTCTTTCAACTGTGGTTGGTCTGTAGTTTGGATAATCATGTTCTATGTCCCTTTGTTCCCTTTTCAGAACCTTGAATCAAAGCTGGCATCATGCAGAGAGTTACACATCCATGAGAAAACACCCAGCCGTGCAGCGATAAGCCAGGGCACACCGAGCATTTCACGGGAAGCCCAAGAAATCCCATCCAACACAAATGGCTTGTATGATAAGGGGTTAGTCTCAGTATTCATTTCCGTACATCTCTGTAATTGACCGAAATGATGTAGATTGTATCATATCTGACTTGTTCATAAGAATTCTTCTCCAAGCTTTCTCTGTTTCGTGTTGCAGGATGGTGAAACGGTTGGACTTTGGAACAGGACCCAAAATAATGCTGTGAATAAAGTACTATTCGCTACCAGTGCACAAGCATGTCTTTCGCTCTCACATCATTGGAAAACAAGTACGCCTGAAGCATTAATATGAAAATGCTTTATTTTCAAGAGCTGAATCATATCTTATGCCCCAAGTCTGCAACTATCTGCCAAGGGGTCTGCTTTTACATTCATATCAACCCTGTTATTGTGTCTGTGGACTGAAACTACTACCTGTTGTTTTACTATTTTGTTGGAGATTTGCATTGTGTTTTGCATATGTACTATCCCTTAAATTCCCACTGTTTGTTTTTTATTTTTGTTTGTTGTTTTTAGATATCTGGTGATTATAGCCGTTTTAAAATGTTATCTGCACTGTAATTTTTATTTGCTCTTTTTGGGACCATAAATTGGGAGACTGTTGCAGGTGCCTGGCAGATTTATCACTGCAGTCCCATTGTACTTGGCACTAAACTACTGATCAATGTCCAATGAAAACGTCAACTGCACATGCTTATTGTTGGTCACAGGACTGGAGCAAGGTATATATAGCAGGTTCATTTTTAATTTAGAAATACCTGATTTGGTTTTTTAGAAACTAGCATTTTAATGATATATAAGTTTGTTACTAACTGAATGTCTTGTCTTTAGTGTTTCGATTTGAAAATTCTAAGGAGGTTGGTGAGATGTTGTTAGCTTAAGCTGTTGTTCATTTCGTTGCCTTGTAGGGGCTGGCGTAAGTAACCAACACTAGCTGAAATGTTTATACATGATCCTCTCTGGGGCCTTTTTGTTTCTAGTAATAGCTAGTGAACTCCTCATTTGAACAGTCAGTGCCATCTTTGTTTTCAAAGATTACAGTGCTACAGTACTGGAGAGTAGTTGCTGTCATATCATGCGCTGAACATGAATTTAATGTGCCTTAATTTTGTGGCCATAATAAGCTTTGCCTCAAAGTTAATTTGGCTATTGGGGAACTTACTAGCCCGAAGGGAGTTGCAGCTTCTCTTGCTATTCTTCCCAATGTATTAATTCTCTGATATGTCAGGGATTCCATGAAGAGGAGAAATTGAATTCTGAGTGGAGTTGAATCGCTTAGTTTTCACATTTCTCTTTGAGTTGTAGATTTAAATAACAAGCAATATGAATACTTCAGTGAAGGGTACAGATATTTTTATGTTAAAAATAGAAATGTAAGGAAGAATTGATACATTTATATTATCCATTTTTGCCTAGAGGTACTAATGAAAAATTATAGAAATAGAGTATGATTGTTAATAGAAAATTTAGCACACTTGATCGCACCATCTCAGGGCCTCATGTAAGCAATAACCTCACTCAAGAAGTCATTACAGTTCAAATTCTGTCAAGTATTTGTCTCTGTATGCACAAGACATGCACAGTTGCTAATTATTGTTATCATGGGTTTTCTTTGTTATTAATGAACCTAAACATCTGCAGTGTCCATGCATTCCTCAGCAAAGGCAATGCTAAAGTTTATCCTGTCTGTAAAACCATTTCATTGTTGGTTAATCCATAACCTTCAAAATAAATGTGTAGTTAACAGGACTGATTATTTGACTTTTATTTCCCCCAGAAACAGTATTGTTAGAGTAATGATAGAACTCTTGGTTGTGGTCCTAAATGCTGGATCACATGCAAGGCACAGCTATTGGTCTATGTAGAAGCAAAAAATACAATTTAGGTCAACAAAAGCACCTTATACACTTTGAATTAAGTATTTTTTTTTCAAGACATCTCTTTAAAGGATAAGTTTGCCGATTACCATACAGCTTTACATTGTTACAGTGTCGGTATTATATGTAAATTAATAATGTGTACTCTTTCTCCATGTTACATGCACCCAGATATCCCAGTTAATTAGTCAGCAGGAATGCAGAAGTTTGATCTGTAGTTGTAGTTGTCATTTTGCATCATCTGGCAGACTTCAGACAGTTCCAGTGATTTTGTTAAAACTACAGATTGAACTTCATCATTTTTGTGATAGTGCCCATGTACAGTGAATTAAAAAAATCATTACGGGTGTTTAGGTTTTTGTCAAAAAGGCATGCCTCAGGGTTTTTCTCTGGTTTCTCTGGTTATGTACCCTCAATTTCTACTCCCTTGACAGCCAAGTTTTATTAAAGCCTCAACCTGAAAGCGGTGAATTACCCCCTAAATGCATAACAATATATAATAATTAGTTTTATAATAATAACAATATATACCATGGTACAGTGTGGTATAATTTTTGTATCACTTTGTAGTGCTTGTATATATACTATGCCACTTTTGTTGGCATAGTATATAGTTGATGAAACATGGTATTACTATTGTACATGTCCAAAAACCATGGAGGTACCTTGGTACTTTCTGAGTGTAAAAACCCCATTAGAATTAGTCAGCTGTTGGAATCAGTGAAGAACAGAAATAAACACCAAACCTTGTTTTAGGAGATAGTCAAGATTAAATAAGCATAAATTATCATTCAGAAAAGTGAAAGGCTTTGGGAATGAATTCTTTAGTTGTCATCCTTGGTGCCATTGATTGGCTCGATATGAGGTCCTTCAGGTTGATGCACAGGAGTAGCAGGACCTTCATCTTCTGGGACCTCAGACGTTTCCATCATGCTCCTGCGTGTTCTTCTAAAGCTCCCACCTCCACTACGCCTTAATGGACTGCTGAAAGATGAGTCACTGCCACGCCTGAGGAACATACAAAGAATTAAGAAACCGCGCATCTCCAAACATACCACGTGCAAACTTATGTCTCTTAATGTATGTTACTGTAGAATGCAATAAGGAGGATGTCAATGAATGCGATTCAGGTTTCACATACATTACAGAAAGGGGTTACTGCAGAACAACCTGAGTTTGCTCCTGAGTGAAGACACTTCTCGAATCAGGGCGTCATTGGCTTCGGTGGCCTCGTTCAGCTCTTTTTGAAGTTTACGACGGGCAGCAGTGGCACGGTGAGACTCCTCGTCACTTTCTTCCACCTGCAACTTAAGCTGTCTTGCTCGCAGATTTGCTTTTTCAGCCTACAACAAGGATGACATCAGTCAGATGTCGAAGTTATGAAAAAGCATGGAACCTCAAAAACTCAAATGCTGAACAAGAATACTTCATACCTGGTCCTTAAATTGCTCTGTTTGTTTTCGTTCATCCTCTATCTGAATCAACAGTTCCTTTAGTTTCTTGTCTTTCTGACGCATGGCTTTGGCAATAGCTTGTCTCTCCCTGTTACCAAAAAAAATAAAAAATTTGGACTAGCTGGAATCCCTTTGCCTTTACAGCCAAATCCATCTTAACGCTGATGATCTTACCTGCTCTCATGGTCCACTTGGTCCTCCATTTGTTGTAACTTGGTCTCTAGTGCAGTTACAGAGGCCCGTTGCTTGGACTTGACCTGTCCCTCCATCTCCAGCAGCTTGGCCCTCAGTTCTTTGTTCTGCCTCTCCATTAGCTGCCAGCCACTTTCCATCCTCTGAGCATTGGAGCGTTCGACATGCAGCTCGCTGGTCAGCTGATCCACCTAGTTATAGATGAAAATGATCTACGTTATCACCTTGAAAGAACACCTTCACTACAGTATACAAGTGGATGACCGGAACATTAACCCAATCACCTCCTGCACACTTCTCCGCAGTCTCTCATTGAGCGTCTCCATGTTTGCCTGTTCCTCATCAAGTTCCTCTTCCAGCTGTTGAATTTTGGCTTCCAGACGACGTTTCTCATCAGACATGCCAGATCTTTCAGTGGACAGTCATTGCATATTGTATTTTACAGTTTCAAAATATTCAAAGTAATTTTATTTTTCCAAATATCTTTGCAAATATCAATTCCCAACATACTTTCCAAATGAGCCACTTGCCATCTCCCCTGCTATCTCATCTCTCTCTCGCTCAGCCTGTTTGCGGGCTCTCTCTGCTGTAGCCAGTTCCTACAAAGAAACAGACAATTGTATGGCAAGATATTTAAGCCTATTGCAATCAGCCATTTGGTTTCATGTATACCTCCTGTAGGTGTAAGATTTCTGCCTCCATGGCTCTGGCCTTTCTCTCAGATTCTCTAACTTCGGAAAGAACCTCCTTGTGGGATGCTCTCGCATCTTCCAGCTCCCTCTGGGAATCTTTCACCTGCGTCTGTCATGGTAAAAAAAAAAAGAAAACTAACATAGATGAAGTTTGATAAAGGCTTGGGAAACTCCAAAAGAATTTTAAGGTTTAACCCTCTGACCTGAGTCTTGCGGAGCTGTTTAATGGCCTCATCCCTCGCCCTACTGATTGCATCAATTTGGTCCTCAAGGTCCTGCAAATCCCCCTCAAGTTTCTTCTTGGCAGCTGCCAATGAAGTTCTCATTTTCTGCTCATCTTCTAGCTCAGTCTCAAGCTCACGCACCTGTGTGCCAAGTGGGAAAATATTACAACAGAAGAACCTTTTTTCCCCCAATTCCTGAGGGTTAGGAGACTACAAGAAGTGTCATGCAGTTCAGGAAGACCTACAAAATCAGATACTGCTTACCCATTGAGCAACAAAAATAAAATCAAAGAAATCAGTCTTCACCTGCTTGAGCAGTTGTTTCCTCTTCTCTTCATTTTGCTCCTCTCTGACCTGCAGGTCTCTTTGATTCTGGACTTTGAGGGCCTGCATATTGACTTCCAGATGGAGTTTAGCATCCTCTGCCATCTGTAATTCATCCTCAAGTTCCTCCATTTGAATTGTCATCTCTTCCACTCGAGCCTCCAATCCACGTTTTGCCTTCTCCAGCTCATGGACCTTCCGTAGTTTTTATACACAACATTTAGTAATCTAATTTCACACAACTGTGTCTCTAAGTTGACTATGAACTACTGTCCAAGATTCATGTTACTGTAAAACACAACTTACATTTCTGCCCACGTCGTCCTTTGAACTGATCAGATCTTCCATCTCAGTGCGAAGTGTCTTATTGAGTTTCTCTAACTCTCGTAGGGAACCCTGGGATTCTTCGAGTACTCGGGTGAGGGCCAAACATTTGGTCTCCTTCTCCCGTGCCTCTGCCTCTGCGCAGTCACGCTCTTGAGCATATTTGCTGGAGATGGTCTTCTCATCAGCAAGCATCAATGAGAAAAAAATCACTTAGTAGCAGTAATTGTGCTGACGAAATTAGGATAGCTGAAATTAGCTGAAGCATAGAAATGCAACCTGGTCAAATTTCCGTTGTTTCTTCTCCAGATTTGAAACCAGCTGTCTCTGGTTGTCCAGGTCCATCAGCACATCCTCCAACTCTTGCTGAAGATGGTTCTTGGTCTTCTCTAGCTTGTCATAGCCTGCAGCTTTCTCCTCAAACTCTCCAGTTGTGGCTTCCAGATCCCTCTGAAGCCGTCTCTTGCTTTCTTCCAGCATTTGGAAATTGCTGCAGTACTCATCCAGCTTCTTCTTTGCATCTGACAACTATAGTAGAAGCTAACTTATTGTAAAGGAATTGTAAATTTGTACATTTGTTTTTTTATTTTGGCACAACTGATTGTCATATACTGAGATGCTTAATTAAATTTTTGAAGGTGTTCTTTGCAAATATGAGTGACTGGCCTGTGTGGTAAGGCTGGAGGCCTGTCTCTCCACGTTCCTTCGGGCTTCTGCCTCTTCTTCTGTTTGTTCTAGTAGACTGTTTCGTTCATCCTCCATTTGACGTAACCGAGTGGAAAAATTAAGTTTTTGACGGGTCTCATCAGCAAGTAACTCCTAAATAGGCAGATAGGCAAAACATCAAGAGCCATGTGCTTCTCAAAATCATAATTCTGTCACAATAATTTTTAAAACCATAATTATGATTCCTAAAATATTGTGTAAAATATAATTTTTATAAAAAAATTTTTTTAATTTTCATTATTTAAAAAAATCAATGATATGTAAAAACAATTACTAAATTCAGTGTTTAGAAATCACAATGAAATGTTTCTTTTTTTTCTGAACTTTTCTAATGACTCATGTTTGAAAACCCCTGCTATAGATTATACAATACCTGTGTATCCTGGAGCTGTGAGTTGAGACTAGCAACATCTTTACTCAGCTTGATGTTCTTGCTCTCTGCTTCATTGAGGATGCTATTCACATTGTTATACTCCATCTGAGAGTTTTTACAAAAGACATCCATAAATCAGGTGTTTCTATACAGAAACCCTGCATTGTATCTATAGTAATCATTTATAAGTGTTTATTCCGAGCACATGTCTAAATATAAAACTCACAGTCAGTTTAGACACTGCATCTCCAAGCTCTTCTCTCTTCTTTTCGCTCTCACTGAAGCGAGTCTGAAGGTCAGCAAGCTGGGTCTCCACCTTTTTCTTCTTCTGTTCCACATCCTGCTTGGCATTACTCAGTGAGCGAAGGTCTCCATTCAAGTCTACAACCTCCTTCTCTAAGGCCTGTTTCGCCTTCTCCAGATTGGCCTTGGCCTGTGTTTCAGGTTCAGTTTAGGAAATTTTAATTTATTTCATTTGAATCATTTCGCAGGATATTAGTTATGAGACTAAAAGTACTGACGTATCTAATTGAATGGTTAGTTGTTTTAGCACTGTAATTTTTTGTTATATGCCAGTGTTAAGCAGTTTTCTTACCCGTTTGGTTTGCTCTAGCTGTTCACCAAGTTCATTTACAGAATGATCATGTTTTTGTTTCATCTCGTTCACTTGAGCCTCGTGGCTTCGGCCTTCGTCTTCTATCATCTTCTTCAGCATTGCCACCTCCTGCTCTCTCTTAGCCCTGTCCAAAAAAGAGGCTACGGCTAATATCTACTCTACCATGTTCCATGTCAATGGTAAAAAAGTAATAAATGACCATTTGAAAGCTACACATTTAAATAATCACCGTAGCTCTTGTTGTGCTGCTGTGGTGTCTAGTGAGTCCTCCAGTTCAGTCTTTAGGGCCGACAGCTCTTCTTCCAGCTCCTTTCTGGCCTTTTCTGACTTTGTACAAGTCTGCCGCTCAGCTTCGAGCTCATCTTGAAGCTCTGAGACAAGCCCATCCATTTCCTGTATCTTTTTCAGAGCATTGCTCTTCTGAGCTGATTCTTTTTCTATGCTGGTCAATATACAGATGATCTGGTTACGATTTACAATGAGCAGTAAAGCAATGTCTTTGAACAATCATGTGAGTGACAATGTACCATGCCTGAAGCTCCTGAATTTCCACTTGGCTTCTGGCTTGTTGTGTCTTGAGTTCTGCTATCTGGGTCTGTGTGTCCTTTAGCTGTTCCTGTACATCATTATACTCAGTCTCCAGTTTACGTTTAGCTTTCTCGACATCCTGCCGACTTTTCTCTTCCTTCTTCATTCGAACTGCACAGACACAGAAATGGCAAATGCTTCACGTATTTACTTGAGGCATTTACTTATTGACATATCAATTAATTTGGTTAGGATTCAAATTATTTTCAACTACAGACAATTCCATTCTATAAAAACCAAAAGTCACTATGAAAAAACCTTCAAGATCTGAAATCATAGATTCATGTTTAGCCTTCAGTTTAGTCAAGTTTTTGGATTTCTCTTCCTCCTCAGCAAGGTTGGAGCAAAAGTCAGCTAACCGCTCCTCCAACTGTTGCTTCTCCTAAAACACACACAGAAGCAGCAGCCATATTACTCAGATCTTATATTCATTTTTCACAAAAAGTATAATGATGATCCAGATAAAAATATCACCCGGTGAAACCTTCTACAAACCTTCTGCAACTTGCAGTTTTGATCTTCCACGATGAAAACATCTTCCTCAAGTTTCTTAATCCTCCCATCTGCAGCCCCACTTTCCAGTTGAAGCTTCTGTCTGGCATTTTCTTCTTCTACTAAATGTTTCTCTAAATCCTGCAAAAAACAATAGATAAGTACAGTTTTCTTATTTACTTTTTCCATTTTCTTTTCCAAATCTTATGCTTTGACAAAAATTAGATCGAGAAAAAAATTACAGTTAAATTACAATTAGCAAATTAAAGCCTCATTTATTGTTCCACATAGTCTGTTATAACTGATCACCGCTTAACCTTGAGTTGTTGTTGCAGATTCGCCTTCTCTTGCTGAAAGACCTGGCTTCGCTCTTCCTCCTCCTCGAGTCGAGCCTCCATCTCATGCAGCACTTCCTCCAGCTCTTGCTTCTTGGCCTCCAGCCGTATCCTCACCTCCTCAGACTCTGCATACAACTCTGCCTCCTCCTGTAGTTTGGCTTGTAGCTGGTTTCTCTCCTCTACCACCTGCACTCCAGCCATTATGGGTGTATTGATAGTGAATCAGTATGAATGAATGCACCATTGTAGTTGAGTTGAATCACATATGGTTCTGCCCTTGTACCTGGTTGTGTCTCTTTGTGATCTCCTTAAGTTCAGCTTCAGACTTCTGGGCAATTTCTTTGGCTTGCTGAAGCTCCTCCTCCTTTTGACTCATCTCCTCTTCTTGACGAGTCACCTGAAGCAGGGGTTTTACCTAAACAAACATAAATTGACCACAAAATGACCACATTAGTATTTAAATTTACATGGATTCTGTCATGACAACTCTCGGAGGGTTTGGCATAGTAATGTACATGACAATGAGAATGTGTTTGGTCTTGACGGAATAGTTCTGCTATGCTTCTTCTGCTGCAGAGCAAGAAACAAGATTTGCTACTGGCAATTCATCCACAACATGCTGCTTTGAGCATGTAAGAAATATTGCTGCTGCAGATATAACATATGAAATAACCCCCATATAGCATGTGAAATCACCCCGTAGAAGATCTGTACAGGTGGAGCTGGGGAAGGTGGAGAGTTTCTGAAGCGCGCTGCAACTGCCACAGCAAGCACAAACAAAAAAACAAAACATCGAACAACAAGCACAAATGCATTGCGCCATATAGAGCTGATACAAAAAGACCAATCAGCGTATCATGTGTATAAATGATGCCATTATGTCAGATTGAGTTTGACCTATCGAATTGCGCCATATAGAATTTCATGCCAGAACTCTGAATTTGTGTTTACGACTTACTTTAGTGAAAAGTCTCCACCACTGCCAGTTCCTGAGTGTCAGATAAACAGCGCAGTTCCTCTGAATCACTTTCATGGCTGTCAGCTGCTTTTGTTTCTTGCTGAATGCCCTGTAAATTTCAATATTTTTAGATGGAGTGGTTTACTTTTTGTCTTTAGCCACAATGAAACTACAATTACGGCAAGAAGCTTCAAAGGTGGATGGTATATAGTATATTTGCATTTATTTAACAAGAACTCACTTTCTGCCAAGAAAGCCACGGGCCTGGGCCTGGAAGGCAATTATGATATCAGTCAGTTTCAGGTCACGTTCTTCCTCTAGCTGTGCCAACACTCCTGTGCGGAAAAATATCTTGCTCAGACCAATCCGGTACAGGTTGGGGTCCAAGTCTAGATGTTTGATCTGATGGTTAAAAAGCAGGGAGGAATTGTTATCAATAAACGATAAAAACTTTTTAAAAATAAAAAATGCATTGTCAGTACAGTGTAAGTATATTGTATATTTTGCTCAACCTACCATAAGTGTACAGGCTTGTTTTCCATCCATGAATCCTTTAGGAATAGCCCCAGCAGCTAGGATCTCATAGCTTGGAAATAATCAAAGATTGCAATCAGTATTCCGGCCAATTAGAAACATCCAAATCTACAAACTCTGTATTTGAAATGATCAAGTATGTGTTTCAGAAATGACTCACCGCTGGCGGAACTCGTGAAAGACAATGCGATTGGGGAAGCCCTGGCGACAGATGCGGATCCCTTCCAGTACACCATTACAGCGCAGCTGCTCGAGAACCAGATGGGCAGCTATCTTGCCAGACTAAGGACAAAATTTTACTACTGCTTTTACTATAGTTTTATTTTTTTTTTAACTGTATGCATACTCTTGGGGTGAAGAGTATAATTCATGTTTAAATCCCATATAACATAAATCATGTGAAACCTGCTCTTGTCTACCTTTTGGAAAAGGCATCTTAGATATGAATCACTATATTTAGATATTTGCTGTGGCATACCCTTTTTTCATGGTTGGGAATGATGCAGCGGACAAAGTTTGGTTGAGTGTTATGGAGAGTCGTCATGAGCTTGCCAAGAGACTCTTTGTACAGCTGTCCTACGGTGCGGAACATGCCTTTCTTGGACTTAGAAGCAGTAGGAGCTGCGCTATCAGACTTGGCCATTTTAGCCATGGTTTCCAAACCCACCACACGGTCCACTGTGGGAACACAGGGATTTCTTTCAATATACATTTTAGACCAGTTTAAAATAAATACAAATAAAAGCTTTTTTTATAGAGAATACATTACTGTCTTCCTGCTCAGATGCAAGTAAACCCTGTTATTATTTATCCTGACAAAAACTAACCATCTTTCCAGATGTCCTGAACAAAAGCACTGGAAGAGTTACACAGCAAGGCTGTGACATTGTCATTGAGTGGGTCCATGTTTTTAGTCAACCAAGATGTGGCATTATAATCCACCTAAATCAAATTAAAACATTATTATTAAAGCAATCATATTTTTTTTTCTCATAAGGATCTCATGTTAAGTACTTTGCTTTACAACTGCTCAACTTTTAATCAGTAAATTTAATGCATTTTTATTGAATAACTGTATTAATATTTTAAATATATATCTTTTCTGACCCCAGACTTTTGAATACCTTGCCAGCATAGTGTTGCACAGTGAAGAAAGTCTTCTCCTTTAGATTCTTAGGTTTAGAGAACTTGCAGTGGCTTGAGTGAGTGTTTGTGAGTTTTTCGACAAAGGAAACATCCGTTGCCTTTGGAAACCAGCACTCCTCATCTAGCAGAGCTAGGATACCTGGAGGATTGTTCTGTAAGGGAAAACCAAGAGAAATGTCATGACAGAGTGACTTTTAAAGATAATCAAAGATCATTTCACTTAATATGAATGAATGGTGTTGTTTATAAACTGACCGGTCTCTCAATGAGCTCAATGCAGGGTTGGAGGTCCAGACCAAAGTCAATAAAGTTCCACTCAATGCCTTCCTTCTTGTACTCCTCCTGCTCCAGGATGAACATAGTGTGATTGAAGAGCTGTTGCAGTTTCTCATTAGTGTAGTTGATGCACAGCTGCTCAAATGAGTTATCCTGTGAGAAAGGCAAAAAAGGAAAGCTTTGAGTTTGAAAGTTCACATTTGGATTAAGACTCTGTTAATGAAGACCTTTGGACTCACCTCAAAAATCTCAAACCCAGCAATGTCTAAGATGCCCAGAAAAGTGGCTCCCTGACGCTTAGTCTTATCTAGAGCCTTGTTGACACGTGCCAAGATCCAGCGAAACAGACGGTCATACATAGCCTTGGCCAAGGCTTCAACTGCAAAGTCAGCCTGAAAAATGGACATAATATATTATATAAATTGATATATACAGTAGTCAGCATCTGAAGTGGATCAAAACCTTTCATCACAGTTGATCAACCACTTCATATGTTGACTACTGTATCTGCTGAAATCTTAAAAATAATGCATTATATGGCATAGTGTGGTAATGCACCTGTTCTTTGGTCTGTGCCTTCTGTACCAGCTCTCGGCCTACTTTGATGCGAGGAGTGAGAATAGCTTTGGTGAAGTCAGTCACATTAATCCCCTGCAGATGGCACACTTTCTGTGCAGCTGGTGGATGCATTTACCACAACATATGAGCATTTTGGTTTAGTAGGGATAGTTCAGGATTAGAGCAACATTACAGATTGTTTACCTGTGTTATCTGGCATGCTGGCCTGCTCCTGGTTTTTCTCTGCTTTGAACTCAATGTTCCCCAGTTGCAGCACAGTAGAACATAATTTAAACATGCCTAGAAGTAACACAACCCTTCATGTAAAACAGCATGAAAAGATAGGATATTAAGTTATAAAACTAGTCATTTTTTGTTATATACCAATTCTTTCCTCCTCATTGAAGCCCAGGACCTCCATGGCTTCCAGAGTCTCTTCAAACATTTCATCATCTTGCTGGTTTTGTACCTGCACATGCCCAGCCACTAGGAAACGGTAGTTACCAAAGTCCTCTAGCAAGAGCTCATCTGTGGAAGAGAATGACTGCTAGTGGTACGTCTGAAATGATGTCTAAAATGGTCTACTAAAACTAATAAACTCAAAAAAGTAGCTGATCTGTATTTGTGAATGTAACTACATAAGACTCAATACAAAGCTGCTGTAATAGAACTTCTTGGCCCTGACCCACCTCGCATGTTGTCTTTGGCTCCAGCCACCATGTAGTAGAAGATGTGGAAGGATCTCTCGATTTTGGCCTGTCGGATACACCGAGACTTTTCCAGGAGGTCTGGATTCATTAAGTCATTAAGGTGAAAATGAATGTGCTTGACTTTATGATGTACAGTAAGTCTAAATATTTTTTTTCTGGAAATGATTCTTCTAACTGGTTTGGATTCAGTGGAAAGATTTATTAGGATACAGGTTTCAATGTTTGCTCCAACGATGTAGCCAGTGTTGTCAAAGTTGATTTTAATAAATTTACCCTGAGAAGGAAAAACAGCAACAGTTTTTACACTAATGTTGATGATGATATGATGAAAAGTTGATGAACTGTTAACTTACGAATCTGGAGGAATTATCATTTTTGATGGTCTTTGCATTGCCAAATGCCTCCAGAATAGGATTGGCCTGCAGGAGCTGCTTCTCTAGCTCACCCTAAACAAACAGACAAAGCAAATGTTATTCATTGTGATTCAATGCAGTCAAACTATAAAATAAAAGCTCTTCTAGTGTACTTTACACATTATAGTTAAGTATATATTAAAGTAAAAGGCCATTCAGGTTTTAGCCATGTTTAATTCACAATTAATTTTTGACATCCAAAAATGTATGACAATAAGCTTAGGTACTCACAAATGCTAACTGGGGTCCTTTTTGTTGCTAAATGGGGGTAAATAATGAATTGAGTTAAAATTGAAAAGTTGTGTATTTGATGTCCAGTGATTATTTATTTCAGATCTGTATATTCTGTGAATTATTGCAAAAAAATCAACAGTAATCAATCCAACAGTTCATGAACAGCCTTCCAAAATCACAAAGCACATGCAGAAGCATATCTGTATGGACACAACTGTAAATGACCCACAGTAGTATTAATGCACTGCACCTTGCATGTAATATTTAAATATATCTTGTTTAGTGCTGACACGTTTATATCCTGTCATAAAGACATGACTATTATTCTAATCAAACGATACACTGTTATCAAAACTATACCAGTAATGAGGGCATGCAAAAACATTTATTATAACAGATACTGTATGACATTAGTTAGTTTAATGATAAAAACTTTGAACTCACAGATCCAGCATCTTTCTTCCCTTTGTGTGATGATGCCACAACTGCAAGGTACTGGATGACTTTTTTGGTGTTTTCCGTTTTTCCTGCACCTGACTCACCACTATTAAACACATTAAAGAATGCTGCCACATGTCACATAATCATTTGCATAATAATTTACATGTCAGGCTACTTAGCAAATTTGATGATATAGTGCATATAAATGGCCCATGTGATATTTGAGCAGTCAAACTCAAGCTCTGGTAATTCTTGCAAATGTATCTGCAGATTACATCTTTACTGAATGGTGCCTCACAGAAACAGTGGATACTTCTTTCCTGAGTCAGTCTTGGGCTAAATGCTTTACTATTAAAGGACTAGTTTCATAAAAATGTGTTTTTAAGAGTATATGGAGCAAACAATACGTAGGGCATTTAGAACTCACGTGCAGAGAATAGACTGGTCTTCACGCTCTGTTGAGAAAGAAACAGAAACATTTGAACTCAGTACAAGGACAGGACAAGAAATGCATGAATTGTCACAGTTAAGAACCTGAAAGAGATTAACAAGGGGCCCGGCTGTCTAAACACAAACTCCACTATTGTTCACTGGAGATCCCTACCTCCAAAATCTTACATATTCTAAATTGAGTAAAGGGTGAGATTAACTTCAGTTCATCCTTCCAAAAATAGCTGTAAAACAAATTCAGTGAGAAAGGGAAAGGCCCCTTGTATGGCAATTTTGATGCCTGTAAAACACGGTTCCTGACACACACACACACACACACTCCAAATACACAGCTGGCTCTGCTGGACTGAACAACTATGAATAATCTTCATTTTTACAGTTTCCTTATTCTATATTATTACACACTGAAAGATTTACTTTAGGGAAGAAAGACATGGTTTTTGTGTCTTTTCTAGTTTCTGTAACAACCACAGTAAGCCTGTGAATCGACTAATAGTTTTTATAAGGTGCATTGAGTGAGTTAAGACTGGTGGTCACCTTGCAGCATGTTCCTATAGGCATTATCAGTGACGGCATAGATGTGGGGAGGAACCTCATGACGCTTCTTCCCCTTGTACATCTCAATGATCTTCTCAGAGTAGATGGGCAAGAACTTATAGGGGTTCACCACCACACAGAAGAGGCCTGAGTAAGTCTGGATTCGAATAAATATCAAATAAATATTCAAAATGTATTATGCAATATTATACATTTGACATATATTGGTACAAATATGCTTCATTTTTTCCACACTGTAAGGCGTTTTCAACTTTTTAGATACAAAGACTCCCGGATATGAAGTGACCCCCATTCTAAAGTATAAATGCATATATTTTAAATACAAAAAGTGCATAATATTTGATGTATAAAGACTCACATACACTCCCAAACAAAAGTTTTGGGTCAGTAAGTTTCTTTTCTTTTTTTAAAAAAAGAAAAAGAAATTAGAAATTAATAAATCAATTTATTTAATTAATATTAAAGAAATTAATACTTTTAGTCAGCAAGGATACATTAATTTGATCAAAAGTGATTGTAAACACTTGTCGCAAAACGTCTATTTCAAATAAATGCTCATCTACTCATCAAAGAATCCTAAAAAAAGTATCACAGTTTCCATAAAAAACTGTTTTTGACATTAATAATAAAAAGAAATGGAAGTCTGTGTACCCTGTGTTGAAAACCCCTATGACTGAGCAATGATCATAAATAAAGACTTCTGTAGTTTCACCAACTGTGTAAGGTGAAGTTTGGATGAACTTACATAAATGAGACCTGAGAAATACCTCTCCCTGAGGTTGTGCAGCACTGAGGCCTCATTCAGACAGGTCAGTGCAGCCATGTCTTCAACCTTGTTGAACTTGGGTGGGTTCATTTTCTGGATTTCATCTTTGCTGACGGTCATCTTCTGGCCATTGTCGAGCTCAACCACCACCTCATTCCCTGTCTCTTCCTTGATGCTGGCTGACTGGAAACCTTCCCTTTCTGAAGGTATCCACACCATCTTTTTGGTTGTCCAGTCGGCCTGGGCCACCCCGCTGTTTTTGAAGTCATTGTCAAGGAAAAGGAACTTGCTGCTGTCTTCGTTTTCTGGTTGCTTGGTCATCTTGAAGTATTTTTGTGAGTTAATCTATGATGTAATAAGAAATGTGTTTTATCATCTGTCTGTATTAGCTTTTTTGACACTACCGATGGATGTGCAAACATGTAGCCTTATTTTATATTCTAATCAGGCAAACCGCAGCCATATCTTTGCCACTCATGGACCACTTGTTCTCTACAGCTGTAAACCTGTTGAAAGGTGATAATAAAGTCCCCATAATCATTCCTTATATGGAGTGTGTCCAGTAAAAGCTTTCTCACACACCACTGACATATTGGTGCAAATTTATATTGCCTGTTTTGTGATTAAGCACTGGATTTGCATGACAAATTTCCAGGACATTTTACAGTCAGCATGTCCTTAGAAAATATTTTTATGGTTAAATATAATAAAATTACAGATACAGATACTTATGATCTCTGCAATATTTCAATAACCCTGCAGTGCATAAACAGGTAATTCTTACAAAAAATTTCAAGAGTTCCAACCTACCACCCTAAAATATGGCAAATGTGAGGACACTAGTCAATTATCATTTCATAAAAAATAATAAAAAAATTAATAATAATAACAAATAAATTATACTACCATTAAATGAAACTAGCGTAAACCAAGAAAAGTTCGCTTTTTATAATTTTTTTTTGAAGATACAGTAATATAACGCAATGCTACAAAAGACATATTATTTATAAAATATTATATATTCAATTAAAGTTTTAATTGCATTTATAATGTATACACAATATATATAAAAAAGCATAAATCTAATACTTACATGCTACCGCAACCTCTTCTTTTTGCAGTGTCTGTGTATGCTTAGAGCAGTATCCAAAAATGAGTGCCTGGGATGATCTTTATTAATTTTAAGCCTTAATTTATAGACAGACTTGACTTTGGTGGGTGGAGCAAGTCATTTGGACCATCCTACAGCCAAATTCATCAGAATATAGCTTACAGCCTATGCAAATGATGAGGCTTTTCTACTGAAAGACAGTTTTGTAAAGGTCATTAAACACTAAATGACTATCTGTAGCCTATCTGTCAAAGTGCCTTGACTGAAGTCAATATTTATTATTTCTGTTTAACCTAGCCAGTATACCTGATAACCAATTTATAAAAAGTCAGCTATAAACTTTTTTAAAAAGTCATCAAGCTCAGGTTGATGCTCATTATACAAGCTCATTATGATTTAATTTCATGGTTTTCACAAGCAGTTTGACACATATTCAATTCAAGTTTCATATCTATAATGGCAAGCCGTTTTAACATTTAATCCTTACAAATTATTAGTATCTATTTTCATTCTAATAGTACTTTTTTATTTCCCATTATCTGTTCATTTAGTAGTACTTGTATCTAATAGGTTCAGAATATCTTTGGTCTAAAGGTTACTAGTAACTAAAAATCTACTGTTTCTTTTTTTATTATTAGTAAAGTATAAAGTATCTAGTATCTAATGAATAAGTACTAGTATATATTTAAAAAGGTAGTAGTAACTAAAGAATAAGTAGTAGTATTTAAAAAAATAAGTACTAGTACACATAAAATACTTGGTAAAAACAACTTAAATCCTCTAAATTAATCCGTAAGTATTAACTTCTAAGTTAAGTATTAAACCACCAATAGCAGAACGATGCCTCGTTTGACTCCTTATAGCACACCTATACATAAACAGTACACAGTTCTAAGAATGCATGTTAACATTCAAAGTAATTAAATTCAGTATCTTTACAAAAAAGTTATTTTATTTAATGCAAGGCATCAGACATTTCCATCACGTGAAACAACCGTTGAGACATGCTTTTAACTGTCATCTTGTCCCTATTTATTGCCTTACATAAAGTAAAATGACTTAGCCTACAGTACAGTAATGACTTTATAGATAAAATAAAATGTACACAAACCGTTAATTCACCTAACTGCTCTCTCCTGTATACGATAAACTATAAGTGAGATTGTCCGAGCCACTAACCCAACAGCTTGTTAACACAAAAACTACCCCCCCCCCATAAATCACCCAGCATTTAAAGAAAATAATGAATAAGTACTGGTAACAGGAAAATAGTCGGTTTTAAAGGGGGGAAATGTTTAAAATGTTACACTGTCATGTGTGTGACTCCCGTTGCGTCAGTTGTTAAATTGATGAAGTGACAGCACCCCCTATATGTCAGCTCATGCATCCCACTCTATATAGGTCCCCAACATCACAACACACACAGAGCAGTGCTTATGAAACGGAGGCAGTGTAAGCCCAGCACACTATAACAGATCCTTCCCTAAGGCGAATGGGTATTGACAGTTTCTGCAGTTTGGACGGTTCTGATCCATTTTGGGTGAGTAAATAAATAGTTCTACTGACGTGAACTGTGTTTTTCCGACTAAATTTTGTTTTCAACAGATTGCCAAGGCTCGCCGGTTTGTGTTCCGCAGCATGGAGACACTTGGCTGTGTCTCAAAACACCGCGAGCGGCCTACCTAGGCATCATTTCGGGGCGTCATAGGCGCGTTTGGACGGTTGTTTTTGGGGGTCAGAGAATTTCAGGCGTCTAGTGCAGGTCCGAAAAGATTAGTTTGGGTTGAATGCGCCTATAACGCCGAACTTTGCTGCCTAGGTAGACAGCGTAATAGGTTTTGAGACGTAGCCACTGTTGCTAAGCTAACCGGTTAGCCACACAGCAACTACCATATGCATATAACTCTCTGTGGACTTTAATACTGTAGTGTTGATATTTCTCTAGGACAGTCTAACCGTCTCATTTAAGAGTGATTTATAACACGATCACCTGCTCAATGTGTGTCGTTATCACAGCTTAAGGGTTGACTTGTCACTGCTCTGACTTGTTTTTGGTTAGATAATTCCTCTAACGCTAGGTAGTTTCCTCTTAACTAGAGAACTTATGTATTTATTCGTCATATTTAGAAATGATTAAGTCTTGTTTATTTGTGTTCCAGTTCGTGAAAGGTCTGATAGGTCAGTGGATTATCAGTATTATTAGTTGTAGTCTGACAGGTTTATTCAGTCAACTTGCCCTTCAGGATCAAAAGGCCATAACATTAAATAATCAATCACTCTGACAGATGACTGCATGCCAAGAAAACATGTCACTTTTCTTGAAATGCTCTCCGCTTTTATGTTTACATTGTTAGTCCTTTGTTTGTCCAAGGCTTCAATGCAATGAAAGATTATCAATGAATGGTTTGGAGGCATAGGGTGAAAAAACAACAACAACAAACATGTCCCATAACAATAATAATAATAAAATTGATATTATTTAAACTTTTTTTGTTTTTAACTTTTTTTTTTTTTAACTTAATAAAACTGGTGCTTTGTATTGCAATCACTTAATAAAACTGGTGCAACATATACTTAAGTTTAAAGAATTGTTTTCTTCCTTGTTAAAGTACTGGGAATTTGAGGTGAAAATGTTTTCATTTCTCATTAAAATTTTGTGAAGTGTAGCTAAATTGTTCAAACAACCTTTTTTATTACAGTAATTTAAAGGTACAGGAAATACTGCCATGACAAATAATTTACAATCGGAATAATGTATTATTTGCTTTTATCATTTTAAATTTTTCTCATGCTTTTCCCTCGTTACAATAACGAGAAATTAAGGGTAAAATTACATTTTCACAATGCAAACAGTCTTAACGGTCATAACATAGGCATTATTTTCTTTTAGCAAAACATATCTTCCTTACGGTGAATTTGGAGTGAAATGTGCAGTTCTTGATCGGTTTTGAAAGATCCACAACGTTAGTGCCATTACAGATCCAAAAAAGATGTTGAGGCTGTACAAGTGCATTTAGTTCAATAGCTCAAATGCCAAGAAAATAACATTTCATGTCCTGCTCTTGAAAATTTAGCAGAGCAACCTTTTATTTATTGATCTGTTTTTCCTTTTTATTTATTGATCTATTATTCCTCCTCAGAGACAGGATTATGGGAAGAGATGCTCCCTACAGAGAACAAGATTAGATTTTCTTTGTAAGAAAAGGTTCAGTTAATTTTTTAGGCATGTTTTGGATGTCACTACTAAGGAGACTTGTTTTTGTCAAGAAGCTGAAGACTCTCTGCTCTGTTGTGCAGAAAAGATTGCACTTGACTTTGGTTCTCTTATAAGATCGGCTCAAGAGTGTTTGTTCCTTGCACACATCATTAGATCTTTGTGTGCTTTGCTGGGGGCCTAGAGCTCTGTGTCTGCTCCAGTTGTTACTTTGTTTCTATGTTCGAAATGAAACACCCTTTTGTCCTCATGTTTTTCAGGATTGGAACCGGACATGGCAAACACACAATCCAGACCTGACACCATGTTTCCAGAACACAGTGCTGGTTTGGATACCCTGCCTCTACCTCTGGCTGTCTGCACCGTTCTATATCCTATACCTAAAAAGAAATGACCGTGGATACATATGCATGACCCACCTCAACAGAGCCAAAACAGTGAGTATTAACAAACAGGATTCCGATACGATGCCTTTTATGTAGCAGTGTGCTCAGCGAGTGTGTGTGTCCTGATAACTCTGCCCAGGGCAACAGCTGTTTCAAGGTCATGTGACTCTCCTCCAACAGGTTATTGGGTTTGCCCTATGGCTTATCTGCTGGGCAGATGTTTTCTACTCTTTCTGGGAAAGAGGCCATGATGCTACAATAGCCCCAGTCTACCTAGTCAGCCCCACAATGCTTGGTGTTACAATGGTGAGAACCGGTTTTCACAAAAGGAAGTGCTGAATTTAACTACTTTGCTTGTAAATTACTCTTCGCTCTGCATTGATTTCATATTCAAATTTTTCTGTTTCCTGTTTTCTTGCCTTGAGCAAAGGGAAACAAGTCATACAAATTCTCCCAAATATCATATTGGATGTGTTTTAGTTGCTGGCTACGTTCTTGATCCAGTATGAGCGGATGAAGGGGGTCCAGTCCTCAGGGGTGATGCTCAATTTTTGGCTGGTTGCCCTAGTGTGCGCTACAGTCACCTTTCGCTCCAAAATCCTGCATGCACTGACTGAGGTAAATATGACTTTTGCATTAAAACGAACACTTTTTGCAGTTCATGTAGTAATATATTTTTTTAATTCAGTGTGATGTAATTTATTTAGTTTTTAGTCTGAATGGCTAACAAGCACGTGTAATAAGAGATTTAGAAACCTGAGCCAATCCACATTCATAAGTGATTCCAAATCAGATTAAAATGAGATATTTTTGGGGGGCAATTCCCCTCAGTCTGAATTGGCAGATCACATTTGAAGTAGTTTTTTCGTCATTTGGAATGTGTTGTATGTAATGTCTGAATGCACTCATTTTTGTTAACTCTTTCCTCATATAGTGAACAGTGTAATAGAGAATTGTGTATGAGTGAATGAATGAATCAGCAGTTTTAGATGCTAGATGAATGTGTCAGATGTCTCTGTCGCTCGTGATCTCTCATGCACCACGTGGGTTCTACACCGCAGCAGAGGCCAAATTTCCTGTCCCTTCCCACACTGACAGCTACTCTTCAGTTTCTGTAGAAGAAAGATTCTCAGTATTATGTTGACTGTTGCATCATTAATATAGCAACCAATATATAATCATTGATATACAGGTGCATCTCAGAAAATTAGAATATCGTGAAAAAGCTAATTTTATTTTTGGCAACATTTCAAAAAGTGAAACTTTCATATATTTTAGATTCATTACATCTAAAGTAAAACATTTCAAAAATATAATTTTTTTTAAATCTAAAGTTGGCTGGCCAATCAAGCACAGTAATATCATGGTCAGCAAACCACTTGAAAGGTGTTTTGGCACTGTGGGCAGGTGCTAAGTCCTGCTGGAAAAGGAAATCAGCATCTCCATAAAGCTTGTCAGCAGATGGAAGCATATAGTGCTCCAAAATCTCCTAGTAGACGGCTGCATTGACTTTGGACTTGATGAAACACAATGGACCAACACCAGCTGACGTTATGGCACCCCAAATCATCACTGACTTTGGAAACATCACACTGGACTTCAAGCAGCTTGGATTCTGTGCCTCTCCAGTCTTCCTCCAGACTCCAGACCTTGATTTCCAAATTAAATTTACTTTTATCTGAAAAGAGGACATTGGACCACTGAGCAGCAGTCCAGTTATTTTTCACCTTAGCCCAGGTAAGATGCTTCTGTTGTTTCTGTTTCAGAAGTGGCTTGGTAGCTTTTTTCCTGAAGACGTCTGAGTGTGGTGACTCTTCTTCAGTCCACTCCTTGTGAAGCTCTCCCAAGTGTTTGAATCAGCTTTGCTTGACCGTATTCTCAAGCTTGCGGTTATCCCTGTTGCTTGTGCATCTTTTCCGACCCAATTTCTTCCTTCCAGTCAACTTTGCATTCAGTATGCTTTGATACAGCACTCTGAGAACATCCACCCCTTTCAGTAATGACCTTCTATGAATTTCCCTCTTTGTGGAGGGTGTCAATGATTGTCTTCTGAACTGTTGCCAAGTCAGCAGTCTTCCCCAAAAAAAACCTTCCCCCAAAAAAAACCTTCCCCCCAAAAAAACCTTTTGAAATAATGAAACTTTTGCAGTGAATCTAGAACATATGAAACTTTTTCACTGTATTCTTATTTTTTGAGATGCATCTGTACAGGATATTAAACAAACTGGATAAACAGATCATATTTCATCAATTGCAAAAGGACAGTCAGTTCTAAAGTACAGATTAAAAAACAAAAACAAATCAGGGGTGTGTTTCCCAAAACCCAAAACTTAGTTGGTTGGCAATGGGAAATTGCATTGCAACCAACAAAGTTGCTAACTTAGTTAGCAACTATGGTTTTGGGAAACGCACCCCAGGTTTGTTTGAAATGTGAGGAAATCCTTAAAATGTTGTTTGGTCTTTCCTTTCAGCCTGCCAGTGTGAATGTGTTCAAATATACCACCTTCTACATATATTACACCATGCTGCTCATCTCGCTGATCCTGGCCTGCTTGTCCGACCAGCCTCCGCTCTTTTCTCAGGCTGTCAAAGACTCGGTTAGTGAACTTTACTTAAAGAAGGTAGAGGAATGGCTTCTTATATGAATGTTGAATTGATGGCCAGTGCTGTGAATGTTTTTGTACAGAATCCATGTCCAGAGTTGGGAGCTTCATTCCTGTCCAGAATCACTTTCTGGTGGATCACAGGGTGAGAAAAATAAATGACTGCATCTCTATCACGCTTTCTTAAAAAAAAGAATTTTGCACAACAAAAATTTAGAAGGTGTATTCTGGCTCATGTAATTTCTTGATCCCATTCATCTCATCAATTTCTATCTTCTCTCTACTGTCTGAATCAGGTAAAAGTATCCATTTTGAAGAAGCATTCATTTTTTGCTTATGTATAAGCTTGTATTCGGACTGGATGTTTTTTCTTGATGTATGTTCCTCCTGTTTCCTCATAGATTAATGGTGATTGGTTATAAAAGGCCTCTGGAAGAGAAGGATCTGTGGTCGCTCAACACAGAGGATAAGTCTGAAAAAGTGGTGCCACAGCTGGTGCGCCGCTGGGACCAAGAATGCAACAAGGTCAAAAGGTCAGAAGTGAGAAGTCACTTTTTTTTTCTCAAGTAGACAACTTGCTACAAAAATGACTAATCCTCTGATTGGGTTATGCTTTTTGCTTTAGGCCCATAGATAAGACACTCTACTCCCCAAAAAGAGCAGCAAAGGGAGAAAAGAAGGAAGGACAACCAATAGAAGAGTCTGAGATTTTGCTTGCAAAAACCCTTCAAAAAACTGGCGAGCCATCCCTTTTCTGCGCGCTCTGCCGAACCTTTGGACCATACTTTCTCGTCAGCTCTCTGTATAAGATTATTCATGACATCCTGATGTTTGTTGGGCCAGAGATTCTCAGGTATGAATATACAGTGTCAGAATCATCTTTTTCTTTTTTCCATGTGCAATTATTCCCATCTGTGCCGAGTTCAGAAGCAGTAGTTCTCTGCAGGGGAAAGTGCAAGTGTGCCTTCTGCCTTTTATATGACTTTAACTCTGTGGGAAGGCCACTCTGTCAAAACAACAGCTGTGGCTCTTAAAAGAGCTCCAATGAAGAGTTGGTTTTGGCATGCTGAGAAGTTGTGCCATCAAATTGTGCACTGGACCATGTTTAAATCCTCTCTAATCCTTTGAAGTCTCGGCAGTGAACCTTTATCCAGTTTGCCCACTTTTCTTGCACTTGAATCCAGAAGAACTGCATTCTGCTGTGTGATTGACATGTTAATTTATACTCATGTGAGTTCGGTCTTTTTTTTTTTATCTTAGGCTACTGATCCAGTTTGTGAATGATTCAAGTGCCCCCACTTGGCATGGCTACTTCTACACCACCTTGCTGTTAGTTTGTACCTGCGTGCAAACCCTCATTCTGCAGAAATATTTCCACGTTTGTTTTGTGACAGGCATGAGGTTACGTACGGCCATTGTTGGTGCCGTGTACAGGAAAGTAAGTGTACTTTTGATTGCTAAAATATCTGTAACATGGAATAATACTGTGTTTATGCATATTTGGAGGTAATTTGTTTTACTCAAAAAACTTCAGAAAATGCATGTCAAATGTGAATATGCCATACTTTATCTCTCAGAACACAATTTTATTAAAATGTGTTTTTTAACGAAAATGACTTTTAAAGTTTATATACAGTACCATTCAAAAGTTTGGGGTCAGTAAGAGCTTTTTTTTTTTTTTTTAATATAATATATTGTAAAATGTTTTTTCGAAAATGTGTTGGTGAAAGAACAACATGCTCGCCAAGGCTGCATTTGTTTGATCAAGAAAACAATTACAATAATTTTTTGTATAATATATTGTAAAATGTATTTTGTTCATGTGATGGCAAAGCTGTATACTATAAATGTGCACTATAGATGTCTTTTACTTTCACTTTTGATCAAGTTAATGAATCCTTGCTGAATAAAGTAATTAATTTCTAAAAGTAAAAAAATTTAATGGTAGTGTAGTGATTTATAATATTTTCCTTCATTTTGTCAAGCCTTGGTCATTACCAATGCTGCCCGACGAACATCCACTGTCGGAGAGATTGTGAATCTGATGTCTGTAGATGCTCAGCGTTTTATGGACCTCATCACCTATATCAATATGATTTGGTCAGCACCTTTGCAGGTTATCCTGGCCCTATACTTCCTGTGGCAGGTATGTGCCTACACAAAGGTGTCTTTGCTTGTATGCTTATTTCATTACACATCACTCATCACATCACTTTTTGTTATAAATCTGGGTCCTTCTGTGCTTGCTGGAGTTGCTGTGATGGTGCTGATGGTTCCTCTAAATGCAGTCATTGCCATGAAAACTAAAACCTACCAGGTGTGTACCTCTTTTCCTGCTCAGCAGGCAATTTTGTTAATTAGATCGTCTTTGTTAATCTGACAAACTCACTCACAGGTTGCCCAAATGAAAAGCAAGGACAATAGGATCAAGCTTATGAATGAGGTGCTGAATGGCATTAAAGTCCTTAAACTCTACGCATGGGAACTGGCATTCAAAGACAAAGTTTCTGCCATCCGAGAGAGTGAATTGCGTGTGCTGATGAAGACGGCTTACCTTGGTGCTGTGTCCACCTTTACTTGGGTCTGTGCACCATTTTTGGTAGGTGGTGTCTTTTGAGTTCTAGTCTGGAAAGGTTTTTTTTATCTTTATTATAGCCCACTTTTATTTTGATGTTACCTTATGGTTGTGCAGTGACATTTGCTTTTGTCATCTTGTCTCTTTTACAAAGGTTGCCCTTTCCACATTCGCAGTATATGTGTTAGTGGATGACCATAATATTTTGGATGCACAGAAGGCATTTGTGTCACTGGCCTAAGAAGTATTCTGTTATTTAAATAATAAAGAACCATCTGCAAAATGAAATAATCATTCTCTTAAATTATTCTCTCTCTCTCTCTCTCTCTCTCTCTCTCTCTCTCTCTCTCTCTCTCTCTCTCTCTCTCTCTCTCTCTCTCTCTCTCTCTCTCTAATAACTCTAATAATAATAATAAAAGGACACCTTTTCATTTGTAATTTATCTTAAATCTAATTTTGTTAAAAAAGAAATTGTGAGAAAATTGTATTGTGAAATCAGCATCGTGAATCATATCACATCGTGAGTTGAGTGAATCGTTACATCCCTATATGCTTAAAATCTGATATGATAAATCAAAGAAGTATTCTGTTATTTAAATAATAAAGAACCATCTGCAAAATGATCTGATCTGTTACTTAAAATCTGATATGATAATGCAATATTATTCGAGCTGTGGGTTTTGTAATCCGTTGCACCCCTACTCTCTTGACTTGTTATTTGTTATTGAGTATAAGTTTTATGTCCGCAGTGAAGTTCAGCCGATTTCTTTTTTTTATTTATTTTTTTATTCGGGCTACTTAAATTCATTTTGGGCTACCAAAATCTGAAGAATGTCTGCCCGAAGGGCTACCAGCGATTTTGAAATTTTCCGAGCTCTGCTTAGAATGTGATAGAAGTTGTCACATCTCAACCATTTTTTGGCCACTTGGGATTGGATCAAGAAGGATAGCAAGGTTAACACGGAAATCCAGGAACTTGTCATGTGATTTAAATTTTTTTATGACTATGAATGTATTGCTTCCATCAGGCCAGTGTGTCTATGAAGCGTCTGCGTGTGTTTCTGTCCCATGAGGAGTTGGATGAAGACAATGTGGAGCGGCCAGCCATCACTGCATGTGAGTCGAGTGATTCAATCTGGAAATCTGGAATTAAACAAATGTGCCCTATTGTGGTGTGTATTTTTTAGTTTGCTATGCGTGTTTGACTCACAAAGCAGTCCTCAAACAGTTTCCACAGACAGACATAAAACAGCATTGTATGAGAGAGTAGTAGCTGTTCAGTAGATATGTGGGTTTAAAGACATCCAGTGTGTTTTGATGTTCACTTAAGAGACTTCATTGTTGTTTCCTACTCATCCAGCTCCTGACAGCATCAGGATTGTGGATGGAGCTTTCAGCTGGTCTAAACACGACTCCCCTACTTTGAAGAGGTAACACCGTTTTCTTTGCATGTAAAAGAGACACTATGTGATCCAATGAATAGCAACTTTTTCAGTGTTATAGAGTACTAGGGATGGGAATTGTACGAAATTTCATTCTGATGAACGATTCCATGTACAACTATTTTATTACTTTTAAAGAAGCACCAATTTCCCTCAACAATTAGTCAAAACTAAACACAAACAACACTTTTTTGATAACAATGATCACTTTTATTTGAAGTACAATTTGTTACCCAAAAAATATTTTTAGAATGTGTTTTTTTTAACTTAAACACCCTGTCAGTGACGAGTCTAGCAAGACTGATTAGCCATTTGTTTGACTATACCGGTCATACAGTATTTTTATTGTTATATGCAACAGCAACAATGCAAAAGTCTATTTATAAGGCAGTAAATGCCACAGTTTACAGTATTTCAGTACTGTTTCTGCCCACATTAGAAAACATTCAAGAAACGTTAATGTAACAGAACGTCATGAAAATAATCCGATTTTTGTGCTTAATATCCGTTATCAGTTCCCAGCTCTATGCACTCTACACAAATGTTGTTTTTATTACTTTCAAGGCATCAGAATGACTTTTAGCATTGACATGAATATTGCGGTTACATAGAGCAGAGCCAGTGAAACAGGCTGCTGAGGACATTACAGGCAAGTACATGTGCATGAACCCCGATACAGGAGAGCATCAATCGCCAGAGGAAATGTAATCTGGTCAATCTAAACTGATAATAATGAGAGGGAGAATGAAATTTGGGTATGCTGAATTGCTTCAATCTTAGGTTAATTTCTATCTCATTTACTTCAAATCATGCATTGAACTGTATAATTTGACTTGCATTGTTGTTCACTCTGAGAACAATTCAATCAGTACACTCTGAAGGATTTGCCCGAAATATTCAATCATCAATGAAGTGAATGAAGAAATCTAAATGAATGAATGAACTCTTTTATACCGTCATGACACAATGCCGCCTCTGTCCACATTTTGCTTGAACTCTGTTGTTGTTTGTATCTGTTCTTGTCTCATCGTGTCTTTCTGTCTCTTCAGGATTAATGTGCGTGTACCTGAGGGGGCGTTTGTTGCTGTGGTGGGGCACGTGGGTTCAGGGAAATCTTCTCTGCTTTCAGCTTTGCTGGGAGAGATGCAGAAGCAAGAAGGATCTGTCTCGATCAAGGTACAGACACAAGCTATGTGTGTCTTTATTGCAAGGTTGCCTGAAATGATTTTGTGTGGAAACAGTGGCTCTTTGAGTTAAGTGCTTTGTTGTATTTAAGTTAAATAGATTATGTACTGTTTGCACTGGGGCATTTCAGACCACTAGATTTCCCATTATAATTTAATATTATATTATGTATAAAATATAATTTACTATAATTTTTTTGCATAAAATACTCATAGCTTTTATATTACATCATTTCATTATATTAGCAGCATAACAATGTACTGAAAATTTGAATTAAAGTTTGAATTTCGTAAGTATTTGGTTTGTTCCCTTGATTGGTGTCAACTCCACATGATTTGAAAATGTTCCAAAAAGCGTCTTGTGCTTCTGTGAAAGCAAGAACATCTGACTGTCACATGATCAATGTCCCAAATTTATTTATTTGATTTTGAAATGGTTCATTACATGCCAAAACCTGTCTTTGTTTTGATTTATTAATAACAATGCCTTAAAGACATTTAAGATTAAAATGAAGCTTAAGAACAGTATGAAAGAAAAATATCAGTTTTTCAAAGCGGTCCAAGAATTTTGGTGCCCACTGTGTATTTGGATAACATTGATAATAGGATGATAAAGAAATACATTGAGTATCTGATGTTTTTCAGGGCTCTGTGGCTTACGTGCCTCAGCAGGCCTGGATTCAGAATGCCACTCTGAAAGACAACATTTTGTTTGGACGGGAGGCAAAAGACAGCTGGTATGAGAAGGTGGTGGAGGCGTGTGCTCTCCTACCAGACCTGGAGGTCCTACCTGGAGGAGACTTGACAGAAATTGGGGAGAAGGTATATAAAGACTTTAGAAAGATTCATACACAAGCACGATAGATTGAGGGTTAATGTTGCATGGTGTCACAGGTTGCTTTTAATGCAGCAATCTGACATGATTTAAATAGCAGTCAGTTGGGTTAATCATGTGACATTGTAATTTTAGGGTGTGAATCTGTCTGGAGGTCAGAAACAGCGGGTGAGTGTGGCCAGGGCTGTGTACTGCAACTGTGCTGTGTATCTGAAACACATCTTTGAGAAGGTCATCGGACCTCAAGGGTTGCTACAGGGCAGAGTAAGGCCATTTTAGCCATGTATTATCCAAATATATCTCTTGTAGACATTTCACATCACACATGGTACTCTTTCAGACTCGGGTTCTGGTTATCTCTTGTAGACATTTCACATCACACATGGTACTCTTTCAGACTCGGGTTCTGGTTACCCACGGGCTGAGCTTCCTGCCCCAGGCTGACCTGATTCTGGTGATGGTGGATGGGGAAATAACAGAGATGGGCTCTTACACGGAGCTGCTGGGCAGACAGGGTGCTTTTGCTGAGTTCCTGCGTACCTACGCCAGCACAGAGCAGGAGGAGGTGGAGGAGTCAGTGGGAGGTGAGGCTGGCCTCCTCGTATCTGAACTTCTTTCATGCGTCTGTCCTTTCACATAGCCGTTAAACTAAATGATTACTATTGTTCACAAATTAATCCGTGTCTAGTGATCTTTTTTTGGTCTGTATGTCTGTGTTTTCATCTCTATTTGTTCTTTTGTTGTGTCTCCTCTGTTGGCTCTTCAGAGGAGGGAGGGGAGGCAGAGGACAAAAAAGGGAAATCTGAAGGTTTGAGGGTGTAATTTGTCCCCGGGCCATATAAATTGAATAGACCTGCCTGTATTGCATGTTAGAATAGGGCTTATTATCCTGGTCTGAGGACTGAAATATTTGAGGAGCACACAGTTGTTTAATACTTTCCCACTTCATTACTATTGGACTCACAACCCTTAGATTTACCTTTTACACATCCTTGCAATGCGCTTCATTTTGATGGAGTAAATGGTACCCCTTTTCAAAGTAATAGAATTGGATCCCCTCTCAGCTCACTTGAGAGCCATGCAATGATGTGAGTTTTACTACATAATTCATGCATGACACTTTTTGAGAAAATACACTACTGTTTAAAGTCTCCTATTCTCACCAAGACTGCATTTATTTGATCAAAACATGAATAAATTAATAAAAAACAAAGCCTTCATGCTTAATGCATTATAAAAGTAGTTATAATACATTGTCTTCCAGAGCACCTTATAATGCGTTGTACAATCTCATAAATAATTGTAACCACAGTTAATACATTATACCATTTATCAACACTATGCATTTTAAATTAGGTTGTAATTATTTATGTATTGCAATGACCATTACAAATAATTATAATGCATTATACCATTCATTAACCCTTTATATTGCATTATACCTAAAGGCTTTACGTAAAGTGTTACCAAAATAAGAACTGTAATATTGTGGAAAAATTATTACAATTATAACTGTTATTAAAGGGGTCATATGATGCGATTTAAATTTTTCCTTTCTCTTTGGAGTGTTACAAGCTCTTGGTGCATGAAGAAGATCTGTAAAGTTGCAAAGACTAAAGTCCCAAATTTAAAGAGATATTCTTTATCAAAGTTAAGACTCTGCCACGCCCCCCTAAAACGGCTCATTCAAACACGCCCCCACATGTCTACGTCACTATTTGGAAATATTTGCGTGATGCCGCCCAAATGTTCATGCAAAGAAAGAAGGCGTGGTTTCAGTAACCGCAGTTAATGTTGAAGCAGCCATGTCAGGGAGATGCTGTGTGTTTCTAGGCGAAAGCAAAAGCACTTTATTTGGCCTTCCGAAAGTAGATTACCTTAAGATGCGTGCGTGCGTGCGTGTGTGTGTGTGTGTGTGTGTGAGAGAGAGAGAGAGAGAGAGAAAGAGAGAGAGACCGTCACACAGTGGATTGTGTACTGCAAACACATACGATCTTCTTCACTGTGTCTGTCACGCGATTCTGTTCCCCTTTTGGGCTTGAACTGATGGTAAAACTAAGGACATTATTAACTGTCTTTACATTTATTTTGAAAGATGAAGCTTGCGATTATGGAAAGGGGCATTACATTTCTGACGAGTGCTTGCGGTGATCGGCCAATCACAATTCACTGGGTCAGTTGGCCAATCAGAGCAGACTGCTCTTGTCAGAAGGAGGGACTTTGTAGAAAATGATGCGTTTGAGAGAGGCGGGGCACAGAGGACCTACAATGATGTACAATATTTGAAAAATAATGTGTTTTTTGAACATTAAAGCATGTCAACATATTCTGTTACTCCAAATACACAAAATAATGATCTTTAAAAAGCATTATATGACCCCTTTAATAACTGTTTTCTATTTTAAAATGTAATTTGTTTCTGCGACGGCAAAGCTGAATTCAAATGATCCTTCAGAAATCATTCTAATATGCTGATTTGGTGCTCAAGTGATTTTTTTTTTTTTTTTTTTTTTTTTTTGAATAGAAGGTTCAAAAGAATAACATTTATTTGAAATAGAAATTGTATTTAAACATGATATTTATAAATAAGATAATTTCATTTAAGATATCCAGGAAAAGGTGTTTGTAGTCTGTGCAGGACATTTACGTTCATCATTTTTGTTAGAATGCAGCACTGTGAATGGCTTCAACCTTTGAAATTCACCAGGCTTGTCACTCTGTCAGTTCCTCATGTGTCCGAGGTGCTGGGCAGCCTGCTGGTGATTCTTCTAACCTTAACCCACACCTCTGAGCCTAAAACACTGGTTTAGTGTCTACAGTTTTGATAGACTGTCTTTCATTTCAGCTGGCCTAAGAGGTGTGGTTGCTTAGAAGCAAATTACGATTGTCTTTTATTGCCACATTAAATATAGGCATGTTTGTAATCAAATGTGGCCTGGTCTTTTAGTTGCTGCTTTATTACAAAATCTGTTGCAAAACGATACTGTTGCATAGGTGCTTTTGAATGACATGATTTATAGATCATACTGAGAAAGCTTGGCTTCTGTAACAGAATAGTTTAAGGAGTCACTGGTATGGACATGGAAAAGCATGAAGCATGCAGGAAGATGTGTGTAATTCTGTCTGATGTAGAAAATATTTTCTCATCCACAGAAGCAGTTCCACGGAAAGGACTTGAGAATGGGGGCCCTGCTGCTGTGTTGGGGTAAGAGATACCGACTTCTTATTTTGATTCATGAATAAACACTGTGACTAGACACGTTTCAACAGGATGAATCACTAGTGGCGAGACATTTTGTCTTTCCTAATTTTCTGTATATGTCTTCTGAAGTCTCATGATAGATTTGTGTGAGAAACAGATGGAAATTTAATTGGTTATTCACTGATAATTTTATTTGTGAGCAAATCAAGAGTTGTTGAATCAGTCATTCCACATGCCTTCCATCAGTTTGACAGATAAAAAACAAGAGCAAAACCTTACTGCATCACTCACTCATTTATGCTAGATACTAAAAATGACTTGTTATGGTTGATAAAGACCCTGTCTTATATGTAACAACCATTTAACATTTTATGTCATGTACTAATAATATTTGGACATTATTTGCTAGCCTGCTCTATCTCTGTGTGCTGTAGGCAGAGTCAGATCTCTCTTAATGCAGCAGGCAAAACTGAAGCCAATGATGTTGCGGCTGCAAAGACGACCAAATCCACAGAAGCTGCCCGACTGACTGAGGCTGACAAGGCCAACACTGGCAGGGTATGAGTCAGCCATCTCTATGTCAGGATGCGAGATCATGGTTACTATTTCCATCTGATTTTGAGATTTAGTGAATGTTGTGTGTTATGCAGGTAAAGCTGTCTGTGTTTTGGGAGTACATGAAGGCTATCGGCTTGCCCCTGTCCATCTTCAGTATCTTTCTGTTCTTCTGTCATCATCTGTCCTCTCTGGGCTCAAACTACTGGCTCAGTCTCTGGACCGATGACCCTGTTATCAACAACACACAGCCCAACAGAGAGATGCGTTTAGGGGTATATGGAGCCTTTGGACTCACACAAGGTAATTTAAAGGGGGCATAACACACAGTTTCACCCAATCTCATGTTAATCTTGAGTACCTATAGAGTAGTACTGCATCCTTCATATCTCTGAAAAGTCTTTAGTTTTATCATATTTATAAAAGAAAGATAGAAAAAGTTATCTCCGGAAAAAGCCGAGCTCCTGGAGGCGCGCCGTGGGCGGAGCTAAAGAGTGACGAGCACTTGAGCGCCGATTCGCCAAATGCCGACATTTGATGCGGTTTCACTTCCTGTCTGCAGTTCTGAATCATGACCGTGAACTTTTATAGCTGGGGCCGCTCCATCTTTTAGTATCAAACAATGTGCAAATCCAGGGTCGAACTGGGCCTTGTTTGTAAAACGTTCATCAACAAACACACTAGTGAAACTCTCTTGCTACCCCGGAAAAACTAACTATCCACTGTTTACATAACGCTGGATTCTTTAGGAAGCTGAACAAAGTTATCTTTCACTTGCAACCAAAAACACACTTCTTTGGAGACGTTCTTCCCGAGCAAGTCCTGTGCAGTGCTGCTGCCGGATGGAGCTCGTTGATGGGCGCAATCTCGCTCTCGCTCTGATCGATGCGTGCACGATTTTCCAGGAGAAATGCCCATATAAGGAGTTCCACCCTCGTCTATGTCATGAAGAGCCACGATCGGAAAAAAAAAGCTCTAAGAAACTTGTACAAACCCGGAAGTAAG
Organism: Cyprinus carpio; assembly: GCF_018340385.1. Classification (NCBI taxonomy): domain Eukaryota; kingdom Metazoa; phylum Chordata; class Actinopteri; order Cypriniformes; family Cyprinidae; genus Cyprinus; species Cyprinus carpio. Next base: position 15,738,412 of record NC_056599.1, on the reverse strand, counting down.
ATTTTTTTTTTTGGCACAGAAATACTCCATCATACGTCCAAATTGTTTTTTGAAACTTTGTCCATGCTTAGCATGAGAATCCAACTCTTTAACAGTGTAAACATCTCTGAATGCATGAAACAGCATTGTACCCCCCTTTAAGAGACATTCATGTTGTTGTGTGTTATTGCATATATTTATAGTTTAAATTCCTGAAAACTTGCTTTTAAAATGACACCTTGTATTCAAGGTTTCATAGCCTCCTCAACCAAGCTTTTAGATTAGCTTGTAGTTACATGGATAAATGAATATTCCATAGTTATGTAATGTACAAAAAGTCTTTAAAATTAACAGTAATGCAGTTTAACCTGAATATTTCAGTTATTTAAATATTAAAATATTTTGATTCCAATCAACAGTACAGCAAAAATGATAAGTGCACACATCCAGCAAGCCAGAAATCTCAGTGAGAGTGAGCAACTACAAAAATCACGAAAAGGAAAAAGTTGGTACACCAGAGCTTCATAAACCATCAGTGAAGTTTCAAGGCATATGGTCACTGTTGTTTAGAACATGTAATAAAAAATGTTTCTTGGTGTGCCAACGTTTTTCTTTTTCTTAATAAAATATTACATCATTGGAATACCTTTTTCAAATACCTTCCAAAATTCACTAAAATATATATATATTTTTAAATGCCATCTCAATTTAATATGTGATATATAGCTGCGAATTAATAATGATGGTATTTTCATAAATGTATATATATTTTTTTTTTACATTTTAAGGTAAAATTTTGAGTATTGTTTAATGCCAAAATTGTGTGTCAAGCATTTTTATTTAAAATAAATGTTAAATTGCCTCTTAAGAATATTTTTTTATGCAACTCTGTATCCTTCTATATTATTTTTTGTCATTAATATACTTGCGTGTAGTTATTTTCATTTATTTATTAATATTTAAGCATATTTGTCCAGTAACCAGTTTGATTCAGAAAAGCCAGATTTCTCTCTTTCTTCCTTTTTTTCATTTTCTCTCTGACAGGCATTGCAGTGTTCTGCTATTCTGTGACGGTGTCTGTTGGTGGGATCTTAGCCTCCCGCTACCTGCACCAGACGATGCTCTACAACGTCCTGAGATCGCCCATGTCTTTCTTCGAACGCACACCCAGTGGCAACCTGGTCAACCGCTTTGCCAAAGAGACGGACACCATTGACACAGTCATCCCTAGCATCATTAAAATGTTCATGGGCTCCATGTTTAATGTGCTGGGTTCATGTGCTGTCATCCTCATCGCCACTCCGCTGGTGGCCATCATCATCCCGCCTCTGGGCCTGCTTTACTTCTTTGTACAGGTCAGTCAGTTATTTTACCTTGCAGCTGCTTGTTAGAAAAGGCTAGTTATTCTTTAGGCTAAAAAAAACATTTAGATCGAAATGGTTCGAGATCTAAAACTTCAGTGTAAGTGTAGTAATGCTGGGTGCTGCTCTAACATTTGCCTTTTTGTCTCTGTTAGCGTTTCTACGTGGCGTCCTCTCGGCAACTAAAACGACTGGAGTCTGTGAGCCGCTCTCCTGTCTACACACACTTCAACGAGACGCTGCTGGGCACCAGTGTGATCAGAGCATTTGGAGAGCAGCAACGCTTCATCAGAGAGAGTGACGGAAGAGTGGACCACAACCAAACAGCTTATTTCCCCAGCATTGTAGCCAACCGGTGAGAATTTGCAGAAGATCACCAGTTTTTTTTATTTTTTTTCTGGTTTAAGTGTAATTAAGTTTGATGTAGTAGTAGTGTTTTGTTTTTTGGAAAGTTGATGATTTGTGTGTCTTTGTGCCTCCGCAGATGGCTGGCAGTGAGGTTAGAGTTTGTGGGCAACTGTATTGTGACATTTGCAGCGCTTTTTGCAGTGATGGCCAGGGACAGTCTGAGTCCAGGTATCATGGGGCTGTCCATCTCGTATGCGCTGCAGGTCAGTCTAACTTCTAAAATGATGAGATACAGACCAAATGTACATCCAAATCCTTACTAGTTCCGTATTTCTCACAGGTCACAACATCTTTGAACTGGCTGGTGCGGATGTCCTCTGAGGTGGAGACTAACATAGTGGCGGTGGAGAAGGTGAAGGAATATGGAGACACAGAGAAAGAGGTCAGTGCACCATCAGGCAGATTGTGTGTGTGTTCAGTCTGTTCTTGTGTAGAGTGCAATCTGTGATTAGCCCTGTTTCCTCCCTTATCTCACACTGTACTAGAGAGATGAGGATATTTAGCACACATGGAGGGGTGGGGGATAGTATATGTCCACAAAATGTGGTACTAGTTTCTGGAGCTTTGGGTAATTTATTTGACGTCTCCATGGACTTTTCCTTTGCCAACATCAGGATTTTAGACTAAAATTTGTATTAATGTATGAAAGGATCATCTATGTCTGTGATCTTGTAACTGGTCTTTTTTCCATTAGGTATGCTGATCACTGGTCAAGGTTTTTTTTTTAATTTTTACTATTTCTAATGAACTTTTTTTTCTTCACTTGCTAAATTTAAATGGACCGGCAGTTTGACAAATTAATTTTTAAGTGATTTTTACGTATGATTTTTATGAATGATTATGCACACTTTATAAAAATTTGATTATTTATACTAACATTCAAATGTTAATCATTTTTATTCAGCAAGGATGCATTAAATTGATCAAAAATGACAGTATATACAGTGTCCACACACACACACACACACACACACACACACACACACACACACACACACACACAAAGAGAAAGATATCTAAGGATCATGTGACACTGAAGACTGGAGTAACAGCTTATGAAAATTCAGCTTTGCATCACAGGAATAAATTACACTTAATTACATTTACATTTAAACATTACACTTAAACATCCTACCCGCCCCAGACTTCTAAACAGTAGTGTAATAAGCAGTCAGCTAATTCAAATAGTATTAGATGAGCTACAGGATGTCACACTGCAGGACATATCAATGTCCCAAAAGTGTTTCAAGTTAACTTCATGTATTTCTGGTTTCCATGTTAAAGATGGATTGCTGAGATGTGACTGGTCTATGCTGCATTAAAGTCTCTGTTTACAGGCTGAATGGAGGTTGGAGCACTCAACTCTGCCTGCTGGCTGGCCGACCACTGGTCATATTGAAATCCGCAACTTTGGCTTGAGATACAGAGAGGACTTAGAGCTGGCTATTTCTGATATCTCGGTCAACATTGAGGGAGGAGAAAAGGTGCCTGGAGCCATTGCAATATTCAGAATCTGCTCAAGCTTTGACTTCATCGAGAAACCGTTTTTTTCCTTATAAACATGCAACGTTAATCATGTATGTATGTGTGTGTTTTTCTTAGGTGGGAATTGTGGGTAGGACAGGAGCAGGAAAATCCTCACTGACATTAGGGCTCTTCCGCATCATCGAGGCAGCTCAGGGGGAGATTTGTATAGATGGAGTCAACATTGCTAAGCTGGGCCTGCATGAGCTACGATCCAGAATCACAATCATTCCTCAGGTACCACACTTAAATACACATAAACATTGAAAAGTCACTCATTTGAGGACACCAACAATAAAGTTTTCAATCTGTTGATTTGCTTTCTTGCCAATGAAAATTGAACTCTTTTCGTATTTCTAAACACCTATTCCTCTGTCTCAGGATCCAGTGCTGTTCTCTGGTTCCTTGCGTATGAATCTGGACCCCTTTGATGGCTACACTGATGAGGAGGTCTGGAGAGCTCTGGAACTCGCACATCTCAAGAACTTTGTGTCTGGCCTGCCTGACAAACTCAACCATGAGTGTTCAGAGGGAGGAGAGAATCTCAGGTACAAACCCCTTCTCAGCAGTGTTTACTCATCATTTGAATAACATCTGATAGGACTGTTTCTGACCGGATATTCTGGGCTTCAGTTTGGGTCAGCGGCAGCTGGTTTGCCTGGCCCGAGCCCTCCTGAGGAAGACCAAGATTCTTGTTTTGGATGAAGCCACTGCGGCTGTAGACCTGGAGACGGACAATCTGATTCAGTCCACTATCAGAACTCAGTTTGAGGACTGCACCGTTCTGACCATCGCCCACCGTCTCAACACCATCATGGACTACACTAGGTATAACATTTTTTTTTAAAATAACGAAACTTCAAGAAGAATAAATAATAATAAAAAAATTATATAAATAATAATAAAATTGAAAGACTACACTCACGCACTGTTATAATTGTTATATAATAATTCTTTAAAAATGTTCTCTCAACGTTTTCTTAAAAGGGTGCTGGTTCTCGATAAAGGCCACATGGCAGAATTTGGTTCTCCGTCCAATTTAATTGCCAAGAAGGGAATTTTCTACAAGATGGCCAAAGACTCCGGTTTGGTCTGAAAAATAGAGGGGCTGAAGAGCCCTCTGTTCATCCAGGACATATCACTGACTAGAGCCCTTGGAGAGTGGACCTTGCGAGACATGGACTCTGAAGGTACCTCTTCTGTGGGCCTGGAGCTCACACACACACAATGTGAACATGACACCACTCCATCCTCAGCTGTTGTAGCCCTCCGTTTTCAATCACATTTTAAAGATTTCACTGCAAATGTTGCTTTAAAGGTTTTATGCTGCCAACATTTGGGAGGTTTGAAACTAGTTTGATTTATTCATGGCTGTTTTTGTTGTCAATTTCATTTGGAAGACTTCTCAGTTTACCACTAAGCCACACTTTGCTGCTAGTGGTTGATTGTGAGTAATGAAAACAATTATATTTGCAACTTTTGTTTCACTAGAAAGAGTAAAGAACAAAGTTTCTCTGTGCAGTTTACCATTGATGCAGTGATCAATTGTGTATTGACCAAACAGCTGCTGGAAAATCCCTCCATGCGCATGAGGTACTTCATCCCAAGCCAAAGTTAATATTTGAAGCCATTCTCATTATCAAAGAAGCGACACATTTGAAAATTCTAGTTTCATCTCCATTGTTTTCTCTCATTTAATCTTTATTTATGGTTTGAGAAAATCTGTTACAATATTTATTACTGGGTATCTTCCATTAATGGTGACTTTAGCATCATCTTACCAATATCATGCAGTAGAGTCTATACTGACCTTCTGTTTTCATTGGTAATATATTTAGTTGGTGTGTTTGATTAATGTTCTTTGTTTACTATTATTTCTCAGTGATCATTTCACCAAAAAAATTATGAACGCACTTACTGTTCTTAATAAAAACCTCAAACTAGGGTTTATTTTTCAGCTTTGTTGGGAGTGATGTTTTAAAAACAAGTAGGAATAATGCCACTTTAAGGTCAGATACCTAAATTGTAGTAGTTCTTTAAGGACAGGTTGTCTTGTAGATGGCCATACCTACTGTGCTGTGTGCTTCACTCTGTGTGCTGTATACCATATTTCTGTTGAATGTATGTTTGTGTGTCACGTTGTTTCATTCATCAGTACCTCCACTCTAGTTGTTTCATTCATCAGTACCTCCACTCTAGATCATTTAAGCCTTCTGAGTTTTTAAAGGCCAATCAGTTTTTTTTAAAGAACTGACAAAGACACACTTTGAATGATAAAAAAATATATATCTGATTTGTTACATATTTATATGATTTGTATGTAAACATAATGTTATTATTTGATATTTGTATACATGCACTAGTTTTAAGTGTGCTTAGTTTCATAAATCAGGCTGATGTGTACAGGGGAAATATGAATAAATTTTTGTAAAGAGCCTTTTGTTAGTGTTTTTTACAGTGTTGTACTTTTGAAATCAGTCTTTCAAAATGTTTTGTCACCGTGAGAAGGAAAACAATTTCTGATCACTACTACCAACATTTATTTTACTGAAGCTGTCCAGAAAATAAAAAGAGCATTTTCAAGTTTGACAGTCACTCATGAAGTGTGCATGGAAATGTTATAAATATATACATATATATAAAAAATACAGTACAAAATACATAAATACAGATTTAAAGTTTTAGATTATGGAAGAAATACTAGTATTAATACACATAGACAAATTCAGTATAAGGATGGGTGGGTGTTGCGTTGTTTTTAACATTAAAGGATCTTTCTCACATCATAAATATCTTAAAATAGATGCATCTTTTCACCTTTATGGGAATTTAGGGTTTAATGAGCTGATATAATTAAGAAATTCTTGTAACAACCTGAAAAGTTTCAAGTAGAATTGTGACTAGTTCTGCAGCTGTTACGCCAGGATCTACAACAATAAACTACAAATTTTCACTTTGACAGCAATTTTGAGGTGGTGAACATGGCAGTGCACACCCTCTGACCATCTGAAGTGTGCATTATATTAACCTACTGAACACCTCTATGGTAAGATAACGTTACTCAAGTCTAAGTATTCTGAGATGAGACTGTTGACGACGTGAGGGAATCAGTCTTTTCTATTAGCACCTCAGATCTTGGTTAAAGAATCAGAAGGAGAATGCTGAAGCACACCACTTCTTGTAATACTGGAGAAAACGTGGACACCTGAAAAGCTACTACTGGCGAAACCTCTTCACCCTGAGCTTTGTGCTTCTCTTGTTTGAGAAGGCAAGATATGCCCTTTAAGTTCTGTGATGAAAAGTTTCAGGTAGTCTGAGCAGGTGTATTGGTGAGATTTCTGCACCATTTTTATAATCTCTCCTGAGTGAAGAGATGATTTTGTCATTGATGGTTCCTCTGGTATTGAAGGTTCACACTAGCCCAGCCTCCCGGCACATTTGATAGAACTGACCACGCTGAGAGATCAGATTATTTGGAGAGTCCATTTCTGTGATGTGCCCTCTGTCCATCACAATCACCCTGTTTGGGAACATTTGAATAGGGTTTAAATGTTGTCAGGAATCATAATCATATTCTTAGAAATAAACACATGCTCTTTGTTATACCTAGTGTAGTCCATGATGGTGTTGAGACGGTGGGCGATGGTCAGAACGGTGCAGTCCTCAAACTGAGTTCTGATAGTGGACTGAATCAGATTGTCCGTCTCCAGGTCTACAGCCGCAGTGGCTTCATCCAAAACCAGAATCTTGGTCTTCCTCAGGAGGGCTCGGGCCAGGCAAACCAGCTGCCGCTGACCCAAACTGAAGCCCAGAATATCCGGTCAGAAACAGTCCTATCAGATGTTATTAAAATGATGAGTAAACACTGCTGAGAAGGGGTTTGTACCTGAGATTCTCTCCTCCCTCTGAACACTCATGGTTGAGTTTGTCAGGCAGGCCAGATACAAAGTTCTTGAGATGTGCGAGTTCCAGAGCTCTCCAGACCTCCTCATCATTGTAGCCATCAAAGGGGTCCAGATTCATACGCAAGGAACCAGAGAACAGCACTGGATCCGGGGGAAAAAGGTTGAAAATAAAACACTCATTTTTTTTTTAAGGTTTTTCAAGGTATTCGATCCTTTTTTCCATTTTCAGGTGTACCTGTGGGATAATGGTGATACGAGACCTCAGTTGATGTAGTCCAATCTCTGCAATGTTTATCCCATCTATGAAGATCTTTCCTTTTGCCGCCTCAAGGATCCGGAAGATTCCAAGAGCAAGAGATGATTTTCCGGCCCCTGTTCTTCCCACAATTCCAACCTGAATAGATTCAGTGAATCGCTTAAAATGTAATAAAAAATAAAGCACAAATATGACACGTATTCAGATGTTATATTTACTTTCTCTCTCTCATTGACACTGAGAGAAATTTCCTTTAAGGCCCAGTCAAGACCCCTGCGGTACTGAAGTCCATATTCCTGGAATCCAATGGATCCGGATTTGGGCCAGTCTGATGGGAGTGGACTGTCCTCAATTGTCCATGGTGCCTGCGACAACCCAAGACTAACTTAGTGACCTCAAGAATGAACGTAAAAATATACTTTGGTCAATTTACATAAAGGAATTCATTGGAAAAAAAACACCCTTCAGACCAACATTACCTCTTTTGTTGTTTCGGCATATTCCTTCACTCGCTCAACAGACACAATGTTGTTTTCTACATCTGTCCATGCCCGCACAATCCAGCTTAAGATCCCAGTTACCTGCAATGTAATTTTTCTTGAGAAGTTGTTGCCTAATAGGCTTGCCTAACATGTGTGGTTGTCCAAAGATTTTTTGAAAGACTTTTTGATGAGTTTCATACCTGGAGAGAGTGCGACACAGCCAGTCCCACGATTCCAGGGCTTAGAGTTGCCCTTCCCATAACAGAGAGAATAGCTGCAGCAAGGACCAGCAAGTTACCAAGGAACTCTAGATTTACTGCAAGCCACCTATTGGAATAACATTAAAGATATTGTATAGAGTTAGACAGGATTACCAGAAACAAAAATGAATAAGCCAAGACTAAATCTGACCTGGTTGCCACAAATCTTGGGAAATAGGATGTTTGATTGTGGTCCACTCGGCTGTTAGCCAGTAGGATAAACCTAGACTGTTCTCCAAAGGCCCGAATCACACCGGCTCCTTGAACGGTCTCATTGAAATGAGTATAGATGGGTGATCGACTCACCGACTCCAGTCTACGCAACTGGCAGGATGTGGCCACATAGAAGCTCTGAAAACACAGCAGAATAGATGTCAGACTTGTGCTCCTTGTTATGATACTCTGGCATGCTGAGCAATCTCTAGTAGCATACCTGGATAAAGGCATAGAGCAAAGTCAGTGGCAGTATGATAACTCCTGCAAAAGGAGTAGCCATCAACACGATAATGCAAACCTCCAGAAGTTTGAACACATAGCCCAGCATCATCTTCAGGCCATCAGGGATCATGCAATCAATGGCGTCTATCTCTTTAGAGAAACGATTGAGAAGGTTACCACTGGGTGTACTCTCAAAGAAGGACATGGGAGAATGAAGTACATTGTTGAGAAGTTCCAAATGAAGATGCCGGGATGCAATTATTCCTCCAAGTGAAATGGCCACAGTAGTGCCAAATATTGCAATTCCTGCAATACAACAACACAGTTAATGATCAAGAACAATACCATAAACAATAAATAAAGTCCAAGGATGCTCAATGAGGGTTGAGGAACATGAGGAATTTCGAACCTTGTGCAAAGCCGAGAGCTCCAAAAACACCAAGCTTCAGATCTGTGTCGACCTGTGTTCCATTTACAACTGGTTCATCTGCCCACAGGCTTAGCCAGTAGTTGTAGGCCAGTGAGGCAGCTTGCTGGAATGCGTAGAGGAAGATTATGGGGATGATGAAGGCCAAGCCGATGGTCCTGAAGTATTCCACATACATCTCCAGTTTCACCTACGTGTGACCCATTATGGAGAAGAACGTGTGAGGAACTACACTCTGGATGATATGGTGCACTTTCAGGCTATGTTATGGTGTTTGGAACAATGAAGCTCAAAGCCCTGTAATCAGGGGTTAAAATTAGATCTCTGTGGCGACATGAGAGCATCTGAAACACTTGTTGCTGACCCGTAGCTGAACTTTAAAACTGACCTGCCACTCTAAATCTTTGGCCTTTGATATTGAGTTACATGTGAAAGTATATGTTGATGTGTCTGTCCATTGTTTGAAATGTCTGGGCATGTGGCTGTATTACTTACTCGCCCTGTATGAGCTTTATCAGCATGGGTGAGTCTCCCAACTTCCTCCTGGTCCTGCTCCTGTTCTGTGTCAGATATGGCCTCCATGGTTTGTATACTGGCACTTCCCATGTCTCCGCTTTATTAAACAAAATTGACAGAAAGGTAAATATGTGCTCCTCAATTTGCATTTTCATTATCAAAACATAGTGAGTTTTACCTGATGAGTTGCTCCTGGGAGAGGTCAATAGAGAAGTCTGTCATGCTGAGACGAGATACTGATTTTCTGGTCCCTAAAACAAGGTGAATCTGCATATTTAACTGTGTCAACATACAAAAGTGTTGTCATCAAGCACTCATTCTTTTAGCTTACCTCTGTGGGTGGCACTTTCCTTGCGTTCGCACACGGAAAAAGCTTTAACAAAGTCTGCAAAGGTGTTCTTCCTACTTAAAAGCTCGGCATAAGAGCCCATCTCCGTGATTTCTCCATCCTCCATCACCAGAATCAGGTCAGCCTGGGGCAGGAAGCTCAGCCCGTGGGTCACCAGAATACGTGTCTGTTTTAGCAAGCATTGGAGAGCATCATCAAGCAAGCTATTTAGTTTGCTATTTTAAGCATGAAAGGTTCCCTTTCCATTCAAAATCTGGAAATTTGAAACCTTTAAAACTTTTTAAAGATTTTTCAAAAACAATTTTAATTCTGCTTCCTTACATTCAAATTAAAATTGTGATTCTGCATCCTTTTTGCTCTATCAATTTAGAATGTAGCATTTCACATATTAGATTTTAAAGGGATAGTTCACCCAAAAATGAAAATTCTTTCATTATTTACTCACCCTCATATTGTTCTGTAAACGTGTAAGACCTTCATTTAACTTCAGAACACCAAATTAAGATATTTCTGATTAAATCCGAGAGCTTTCTGACCCTTCACAGATCGTAAAGTTGAAGGTCTTACAGATTTGGAACGTCATGAAGGTGAGCAATTAATGACAGAATTTGAATTTTTGGGGAGAACTAACCCTTTAAGCTCACATCTTATCTTACTCATGTTTTAATGTTTACCTTATTTTTAAGAACACCATTAGGTCCGATGACCTTTTCAAAGATGTGCTGTCCCACATGTGCATCCACAGCTGACAAAGGATCATCCAGAAGGTAGATATCAGCCTTCCTGTAGACTGCACGTGCTAGACTCACTCGCTGTTTCTGACCTCCTGACAAATTCAGACCCTGTGAACATTGTAAAAATGTAATGGGAGTTTAGTCATGACCCTGCTGATACCCTGCATATTTGGTGTTTAAAAAAGAAATTCTATTTAAGACCTTTTTAACTTCACTGTTCTATCATGTCTGCTTTGTAAGAATCATTCATAGTCTATTTTTACCTTCTCTCCAATCTCTGTGGCATCTCTTGCAGGTAGGATCCCCAGGTCTGGTAGAAGAGCACAGGCCTCTAACACACTCTGGTACCAGCTGTCTTTCCTCTCATGTCCAAACAAAATGTTGTCTTTGAGAGTGGCGTTCTGGATCCATGCTTGCTGAGGCACGTAAGCCACAGAGCCCTGAAAGAAAGTATTAGAAAATTTATATGAGGAATATGTGAATGATGCCAATATATTTTTAGTAATTTTTCTGAATGATTTACCGATACTGTGACGTGGCCACTTTTCTTTTCCATTTCTCCCAACATTGCAGACAGAAGAGAGGATTTTCCACTGCCCACGTGACCTACCACAGCCACCAGTGAACCCCGCTGCCCTTTGACATTGATCCTGCAGAAATGAACCATTGCCAGATTATCATCTTTATATGTTTAGGAATAGTGGACCTACTGAGATCTTTCAGCAGTTATTTCAATTTACAGTAAGGGATAAATATATTCAAAGGCATCTACCTCCTGAGACATGGTGTGCTATCTTTAGACCAGCTGAAAGTACCGTTGTCAATAACAACACCATCAATATCTGACAAAAGGAGGAAATAAAGAGGTGAGGTTTTTTTTTTTATCATTTACACACTCATGGCCTTCCAAACCTCTATGATTTTTTATACTCTGCAGAATATTTAAAGATTTTGTGTGCTCTATTTAGATAGATACCATAAAAATATCATAAAATATCATAAAACTCTTGGACACTACAGTATGTTTTAATAAATATTGTGAAGACATATAATAGCTTTGTGAGAGAAAGAGACTAAACTCTCAGAAATTAACTTAATCTGAATTTCTATCACAAACCAAAATTAGTCTGATTCAGTTAATTTCTTAAACAGGTTAGTTTGGAAGAAATGTCATATAGGTTTGGAATGACTTGAAGGTGAGCAAATGATTACAGAAATTTCATTTTTAGGTGAACTATCTCTTTAAGTGTGTATTGCATTTGAGGCTCATAAAACAATTCCACAAGTTAATGAGGCAACAGGGTGATGATAATTATTTAGGTTAATACATTTCCATAATTATTTAAAAATCGTCCATGGGATATTATTATTCACCTGGCTCTGTTATTAATGATATTCAGATTCAGAAGCTGAAACATTTTCACAAAAACTTCTCTTTGACCTTTAATATAAAAAGTTGCATTTTTAACAAATCAATTTTAAAATAGGCCTTAAACACAAAAATATGGAAAAGTTATATAAATATAATTACAGCGCCAAAGCTGAAAATCCCCTTTAACCACTGCATGAAGTCATCATGCACATTTCAGCCACTACCAACACCCACCCCATAGCCACACAATTTCCCTGTAGCTTGTCTTGCAGAATAACTGGAAAAAATATTCTTCAAGGTGGGTCTTTTTGGCAGATTAGTAACTCGTTATTTTTGTTTTTGGCATGCCAGATTTTGTTATGCCCTTTTAAATGAAAACTCCACCATCACATTAATAGGGAAAAATCACTGGATTGCTCAACATGTATTAACAATGTTGGCGAGCTAATAAGCTGTTGTATGTCAGAGCAAAGTCTGAAAACAATGACAAGCTAATGCACTCACCAGGATGGTAGGGAGCTCTCTCAACGCTATCCAGTTTCAGCTCGTCTTGACAGAGAAACTTCCCAAGGCGTTTGAGAGAAACCACAGCCTTAGAAACAAGGAAAAAAACAAAGATATCTTCAAAAGTTTCTTCAAAAATATAAAAAGCGTTCAAATATTTGGTGCTTACCTGCATGGTAGTGCTCATTGCAAAGGGGAGTTGACTGAGTGGAGCTTTGAGAATATTGATAAGAGCCATGGACACAAAGACCTTCTGAGCATCCAGAACATGCTTCTCATCAATCAGCACATACACCCCAAACATGGCAAATGCAATCTGAAGGCAAAGTGGCGTACATGATTAAACTCTACAGTTGTAAGGACTATATTAATGTGTTAAGATGACGACGACGATGATTAAATGTACCAAGAAAGTGGAGGAGTTGAAGGAGGCGATGGATATGGAGTAAAGAATCTGAGACTTCTTCAGAGCATTCAGCTCTTTTTCCCGATAGCCAAGAACACGTTCTCTAAAGGCATTCTCCCAGGCATAAAACTTCAGGATCTTTATTCCGCTCAAGATCTCGTTCATAAGCTTAATGCGTCCGTCCATGTACTTCATCTGAACCTCCTGAGAGCAACAAACAGATGCGAATTGAGAATTACGCAAGCAAACTTGTTTACGAGACCAGACAGAAACCAATATGGGCGAGTTTCAATTCTTTGGATGTTTGAGACGAGGCAAATAAAGACATTTCAATTTTACAACGAAGCAAAATCCTGTGGTTTCTACCATGTTCTTAACATCAGACAATCAAAGGGCAGACTGTCCACATGCTCGTGTTTTAAATCATTTTTAGGCATGAAGCAGTTCCTGTCACCACAGCACAAATATCATCATGGAAATTTGACTGAATGGAAAAATATAGACTATACCTGGAGCTTGCTTCTCATTTTGGCAATGAACCCATTCAAAGGGAAGATGAGAATTACAGTGGCGATGCCAGCTAATGCAGATGGACCGAGGCGCTGTACAGGGGTGAGACATTTTAATTAATGCATTTTAGATCTGTGCTCTCAGAAATATGGTGCATAAAATTGGGGTACAACAGGCTGTCACTGGGGCAGTACCCTTAAAAAGTAATATGTGTATCAAAGTTAGTAATAGTTGTACTTGATAAGGTACTAATTTGTCCCAGTACCCCTAAAGCAGGGGTCTCCAAACTTGGTCCTGGAGGGCTGGTGTCCTGCAGAGTTTAGCTCCAACTTGCCTCAACACACCTGCCTGGAAGTTTCTTGTACTCCTAGTAAGACCATGATTAGCTGGTTTAGGATGTTGTTTTATTAGGGTTGGAGCTAAACTCTGCAGGACATCGGCCCTCTAGGACCAAGTTTGGAGACCCCTGCCATAGAAATACGATTTTGTGCATTTTTTCCTACTGTATAACAATCCAACATACTGTAGAAGAAAAATAAACAAGCATCTGTTCACACCTGCCAGAGGAAGAAAAGACACAAGGCGATTTCAATCGGGGCCACCCACACTGCATTGAAGTACACCACGAAATCCATGAGTTTCTGGGTATCAGCCGAAACCAAGTTCACTATCTCTCCAACTGTACACGTTCTGCGGGCCGCGCTGTTGATGACCAGAGACTGTGGAGACCAGAATGTATGTGAGAACCATTATATGCATCTTTGCATTTGCTAGCAAAGCTTTCAAAGGCCTACCTTCCTGTACACTAGGCCCATAACTGCAGTTTTAACCCTCATGCCTACTGAGAAGCATGTATACATGTACTGATGGTTGAACAGGGACTGCAGACAAGACAACAGGAACATCAAGAAGGCAAAGAGGTAACCCTTCCACAAGGGGGCGTCTTCATCCCTCACAAAGCCAAGCAGTAGACTGAAGAACAAGATACACATTGTCATTTATTGAGATACAAACAATGGCAGACCAGTTTTGTAAATACAGTTATTAGTTTAGCTTTATTTTGTTCGTCTGACTTAAGAGTACACCAAACATAAAGAAACCAGAATTTGAACATAATTTATGACTATAAATATGAGCCTTTTTAGACCTGATACAGCTGAGCCTGAACAATATTATCCCCATGCATCAGAGTGCCACAGTTCCTGTGGTTCTGGAGCAGTGAACCCACCAATGTGCTCTTGGCTTGTTATATACCAGATGGAGTGGCTTAATTTGATGATCCAAATCCAGTTTCTTCTGAGCTAAAGCTCAGCCACAAAGAATATGATGCTGCAATGAGCAGACTCTCCTAAGTGTCGTGGACTCGTGGTGCATGGGACATAATTAACAGTGTGTGGCTGCACCACAGCAGGATGTGCTGTTTTTCCTGTCTGTGACGGGAGTTCACACTCCAAGCTGAGAAAGGGCAACAAGTTCACTTTACAACTGTGTGCTAAAGGTCTTGCTCTTCATTTGCACCCAGGCATGTGTTTTCTTATAAAATAACATACAAAACTGGCGCTTTGATATGTAGATATATCCCAGATGCAAAAATATGTTTTAGTCTTAACTGAATAAATGATTTTAAAGCATTAAAATTATTCAAATTTTGACATTTTTACAATCAGTAACTGCACAATACTAGAATTTGTAGTACAGTAAAATGTTATTTTTGTACACCTACATAGACTAGATTTATTAGCTTTTTAAATATTACTTTTATTCATCAAAGATATGTTAAATAGATTAAAATAACATTAAATACATTTATAATGTTACAAAAATGAATTTCAAATAAATGCTGTTCATTTTTAACCTATTCAGTAAAAGAGAAATAAAAATGAAATAAAAATTGTGGTTTCTACAAAAATATTAGGTAGCACAACTTTCATTAATGATAATACATTTTTTGATAATCAGTTCATCATATTAAAATTATTTCTGAAGGATAATGTGACACTGAAGACTAGAGTAATAATGCTAAAAATTCAGCTTTACCATCACATGAATAAATTACATTTGAAAAAAAAAACCTATATATATATTAAAAAGGTAATATACATTTTTAATGTATTTTTAATTAAATGTAGTCTTGGTGAACATAAAAGGCTCTTTCAAATACATTAAATCTTACCAATGTCAAACTTCTGAACAGTAGTGTATCTTATACTAAATACCACATGCTATATACATTTTAATTTCACATGCCATAACAGCATTAATGCGTCTCTCACCTTAACACTTGTGGTATGGAGAACATGAAAGCATCTTGAATGACCAGACAGAGAGTTCCAGTCAGAAAGTAAGGGCCAAAGTTTTTGGCTAGCGTCCGGAGCAGACAGAAGCCTGAGATTTGTTCTTTATGAAGTTTTCTGAGCAGCTGCGTCTGCTCGCTCAGTTTATAACCAAGAGCTTGTGTTCCATTCAGAGCGCTCTCTTGCCTTGTTTGAGGAAGAAAACACAACATTATTATCCAGACTTTAGTCTCTGGTATATTATTGTGCAAGCATTGTTGCAACAAAGTAAAGAAGTTGTGCTTTAATTAATAATACAAATAAATCAGAAGTTATGAACAGTAGTTATGAACTTTTTCATCACCTCAGGATGGAAGACATGCAGTTAAGCAAAATAATTATTTTCATCACCTCAGGATGGAAGACATGCAGTTAAGCAAAAAGCAGGTGTCTTACTGTTGCATTTTGGCCCATTGCTTGGCCCACTCTTTCTCCAGATCACAAATAATTTTTTCAGATGTATCCTCTTCTCTTAGAGACCAGAGGTCTTCAGCTTGTAAAGGTGAGCGGTAGCCCTTTACCACCAATCTGTGGAGCAGGAATATGTGTGTTTCTAAGTATCTCATGGGTTTTTATTCTGCAGACCATTACAAGAAGTCAATAAAATCAGAGACAAAAATATGACTACCTGCCGTACCACCAAAACAGTACTTTTGAAAGGAAAGAAGCATCCTCAACTGGACATGGGTTCTAGTGGGAAAAATAGTTTGTGCAGGTATTATTTTTTTCACCATGTTTCAAATATTGATTTAATAATTAAAAAAAGAAAATCTATCATAACACAGAAGACACTGTACCTTTACATAGACGGGTTTAAGAGTCACTGGGCGGTGATCAGCGAAACAACTGAGGATGAGCTGAGCCAACTGGAGAGAGAAGAATGTGAAAAATGCCACGAATCTCATCGCATCTGCAGAGAAACCCTGTAACACACATTACTGGTCATCAGCAGAATGTAGACAGCAGTGTGGAGCACTCGGTACACTCATTCTACAGCACAAATGTTTCTTTTTTTTCAGTGCTTTATTGGTATAATGTTAGATAAACTAGTATATAACATTAATTAATTGTCAGTCCCTCCTCTTTAAACTGCAGTTTTGGCCCATCACACCACAGAATAAAACCAACATAATCTTTGATATTAAACTCTTTGAGATTTGATACCTTAAATGTTGCACAATCAAATGGACAGTGTGTGTGTGTGTGTGTGTGTGTGTGTGTGTGTGTGTGTGTGTAACTGTGTGTGTGTGTGTGTGTGTGTGTGTGTGTGTGTGTGTGTGTGTGTGTGTGTGTGTGAACCCTGGACCACAAAACCAGTCAAAAGGTTTTTTTTTTTAATTGAGATTTATACATCACCTGAAAGCTGACTAAATAAGCTTTGCATTGATGTATGGTTTGTTAGTATAGGCCTTTAAAGCTGTCCAAATGAAGTTCCTAGCAATGCATATTACTAATCAAAAATTAAGTTTTGATTTATTTACGGTAGGAAATTTACAAAATATCTTTACTTAATATCCTAATGATTTTTGGCATAAAAGAAAAATTGATTATTTTGACCCATACAATGTATTGCTGTCTATTGCTACAAATATAACCGTGATATTTATGACTGGTTTTGTGGTCCAGGGTCACAATATGTGTATGTATATTGAAAAACCTTGACCTAAGCAGTAATAAACACTTGTTTTTTTGGACAAATTGAACTATGTGACAAATGAATGATTAAATAACGCTCAATGTTTTGATTCTCCCCTTCTGTGAAGACGACCAACTAGGCACATGAGTGGTGTATACACATTTGCCAGGGATTTCCCAAGGAGTCATAACCACATAAGCTGCATGCTTCCTGTGGGATCAGATCCATATTTTCTCTTCCGTCTGCCCAAGCACCAGGACTGATCTGAAATCAGCCACCCACTTTGTCTCACCACAGTGTGCGGAGGTGGGACTGGTGGCTGAAGTGGGGAGTGTTCTTTTGGGGATGTTGCCTGCTGTTCCCCTCCCTTCCTTTCAAAGACCTCAGCTTATTATAATGACCTAAATGTTCCATCAAACCAGGATTAATGACTCAACAAACCTTTTTATGAACACTTCTAAACAATGGTAAAACATACAGACCACAGACACATATTTATGCCAATGGACCCAAACTCTTCATTCACATCTTCTAAGAGTATAATGGTGGTTGATAATAGTATTCAATAAGCATTCAATTGCAACAACCGGACTTCATCTAAAACTACCAAAACTTGCAGATGATCTATGAGGCAGCGCATCTGCTTTTCAATCAGCCAAATGTAGCAATTTGACTATTTATAGAATTCTACTTATAAAATTCTAAAGTATTTCTACGTATAAGTAACGCTTCTGTTTGTATTATTGTTTTACAGTGTTCTCAGTTGTTGTTCGGGACAAAGTTTCACCATGTTGTGTTTGACCTGTTTGTGTAGTGCTCGATACAAGGTTCAAAATTTGTTTAAGAGAAAATATGCTGAGGTAAGGGTTTTAGGTTCAAAACAGCTGGCCTGCCAGAGGCCTGGAGCCACTAGTGAGTGTTTTACAGGGGCCACCAAGGGCATCCATGCCTGTGGGCTTCTGACAGAAACTGTGTCAAATGGCCACGATGCGAGAGAAAGTGGCAGCACAGGCCTCTTTAAGAATATGTAAACACAAGCTTCATTTACTCAAATGGTCACAGTCCAAACTCTGGACACCACAATGCTGGATACTATGATTATTTGTCCGCCACACTGTACGCTTAAACAGTTTAAAGAAACTCAAATTGGTCAGGGAACATATCCTCCCACAGTGTGGTATGAGAGGACCAAGCACTAGTTGTTTTGCTGTTGCTGTTGGACCCACTGCCCATTGGCAGAGGGCTCATTTAGGTCACAACAGATCCCACCACAAACCAAGCTTCAGTTCCTATGTAAACGTATGGGCTGTCATCACTGAGTCATTATTGTTTTTTATATTTCCTTACTGTATTTTTACTTCCTTACTGTACTTACATTTTAGTTCAATTATATGTTTTCAAACTTCCACTTTTACTTCAGTATATTCCAAAGCATAATATCTTACTTTAAACTCCACTACATTTCACTGAAACGTCATCTTGAACTGAACTGAAGAGCCGCCATGAGACAAAATAATGATCTCCAACTCGTGAACAAATGAACTTTTGAAGCGTTTGAATTATTTGAACTGATTACTTTCAAAGAACCCGTTGAATCAGTTACCAAATTTCAGTGAATGATTCGGGAATCAGCTGAATCAGTTCACAAATCGCAAAGAATGATTCACAAGAGTCATCAATAAAATGAATGATGAACCAAGGTTTATATGATCTCCAGAACTTTAAAGTCTGAAGGATTAGACTGATAGCTTGAAAAGTAAGTTGCTAATGCTGAATTTAAGTCTTAAATATGAAATATGAAACTCATATTTGATTATTTATGACTGTACGTCTGTGAACTAAATGTGCTGTGAAGAAGTGATTGAATGAAATGCTTGAATGGCTACTTTAGGTACAGCACAAATCAATGCCTTAAACCTTATTGCGAAGTGTAGCCACGTATTTAGTGATATATATGTAATAAAATATTAAACATATATTTATAACATTTTATAAAGTAGATCTGGTGCATTTGTTGTGTGTCTTACACTAAAGGAGAAGTGTTTTTTTAAATGTTGATATTTTGTTCATTATTGTAAAGTGAATTGCCTATGGGTCCATTTTGTTGCCACACTGTCATCACTATTCATCAGTTCTGGTTGCCACATGATATAAATATGTTACAAAATATGCACATAGCCTTAAAGATTATACATTCCACATTCAGTATGTGTGCAAACTGTGCAAACTCAGTTACATGTATATTTCCCTTTCCAATGTCAAGACGTTGATTGTTGCTTCTGTGACAAGATGCAGTGAAATAATTATGGAGCGGGAGCATCACAGCAGGCCAGAGACAGAAAGACTGAGGGGATCCGCAGACATATGCGGTTTCTCCTATCTGTCTGGAAAAGCACCAGCGCTGATTGTGACTGGTCTCAGCACAGCCTCAGCTCCAGACAAAGAGGGCATTGAGGGAAGGGGAAAGGGAAAACCGACAGGCTGCCCAGACGACAGTGCTGAGAACAGCACCATCTGTAAGCACTCTGTTTACGCACCGCTGTTTTAGACTCTCAGACACAACACAGATAAATTTAGAGAGTGTTATTGTGTAACATTCATTAAAAAAACCACGAGAGAGCCCGTGTTACGCTTGCATGAATAGAGAATCACACAGCATAGGCATTTTATAGGGCCGGAGATTCAGATTTTAGGGCAACAAGTCAAATTCACTTTTTTATTTTATAGTCTCAAAGCACCGTTAGTGGCTGTTATAATATAAACTCTTTAAATAGGGGTCAAAATGTCTGTGACTGCAAGTATTTTGTGTTTTTTTTCCCGATTTAATCTAGTATTTTGCAATAATTACTAATTATATTGGGAGCAGCACTCAAGATTGAATAAGTCAAAATATCTCTCTTGAGTTTTTTAATCAACTAAAAGATTGGTAAGATCAGAAAGCCTGATGGAAAAAACAGCATTTTTTATGCTGCAAAAGACACATCTCTTCCATCTGCACTTGACCCTCTAATACTTCTCAATTCTATTTGTATTCTATATACTTGTTTCCTTTGTATTATAAAAAACTTGTCCCTCTAACACAAGAACTCTATTATATTCTAATGTATTCTATTTATTTTCTATCTACTTGTTTTTTTATTTAAAAAACTTGACCCTCTAACACAAGCACTCTATTCTATTTCTAAAACTTTTCTATGTACTTGTTTTCTATTTACAAAAAAATCTACTTTTTATTCTTTTTATTTATTATAAAAAAAAAAATAATAATTTGCTACATGCACTGAGGTAGACTATCCAGGACTTGTCACAGCACTTATATTTTGTTGCTCTTTTGATTATTTAATTGCTTCTATTGTCCTCAGTTTAAGTGTGAATGTTACATTTATACAATAGTTGGATATACTGGGAATGCACAGACCTCGTCTATGATGGTTTGTATGTTGGCTCTGAGAGGCACCAGTGAGCAGATCACTGCCAGCGTCCAAAACAGAAAGAGAAAGATGGAGGAACGAAAGCCCCTCAGCCTTTCCAAGTGGATCACCAACACTGCCAGTATCTGAGGACAGAGTGTATTTCGGTCAGTTTGCTAGTCATGGTCAATTTGAGAAATCCAAAACACACTAGAAGAACAGGACAGAATACCATTAGGCAGCTTAGTCATGTTGATACAAAAATCTCTCAACCAAAATCTATTGATTTCATACTAGTATGCAAAGGCTACTGTGCATGTTTAGTCTGTGTCAGGACTTTAAAATTGACTTATCTTGTTGGGCAGATCTGGAAAAAAAAGTAATTTACTACAACCACTGTTGACACTGCTGTCTGCTGTGACCAGAGGTAAAAGAGGCTTATTTATCCTGATCCCTTCAGGAAACTTCTGCCAGACGTCTAGCCACAAAGAGATTTGTTCATTCAAGCTTAAATATAACAGATCATAAATCTTATCCTCTAAAAGAGCCCCCCCCACAAAAAATGTAAAAAATACATAATTCAAAACATATCTTGTGTTTGTGGGGAAGTCGTGGCCTGATGGTTAGAGAGTTTAATTCCTAACCCTAAGGTTGTGGGTTCGAGTCTCAGGCCGGCAATACCACGACTGAGGTGCCCTTGAGCAAGGCACTGAACCCCCAACTGCTCCCCGGGCACCACAGCATAACTTGCTGCCCACTGCTCCGGTTGTGTGTTCATGGTGTGTGTGTGTTCACTGCTGTGTGTGTGCACTTTGGATGGGTTAAATGCAGAGCACGAATTCTGAGTATGGGCCACCATACTTGG
Source organism: Cyprinus carpio (assembly GCF_018340385.1). Lineage (NCBI taxonomy): Eukaryota > Metazoa > Chordata > Actinopteri > Cypriniformes > Cyprinidae > Cyprinus > Cyprinus carpio. Next base: position 15,716,737 of record NC_056599.1, on the reverse strand, counting down.
CTGTATGTCACTTCACTTTCTTTTCTTAATCAACATGTTGTTAAAGTCACAACAACCATGAATAGAAAAAAAAAATCACTGTCCAGTGTAGCTTGATACCTTATACTTTTACACTGATTACACAACTATGAATATAATTAAAAGCCATTTTTATTTTGGAGGTAGGAGAATAGTAATTGTGTGATTTACCATGGTAAAGCTGCGAATTATAGGGCTCAGGAGAAAGACCATGTGATGCTCTATGTCTCTTCTCTTTTCCACCAGCAAATAGACCATCTCCAGCAAACCAAAGGAGGCCAGACAGAGACCCAAACCCTGCAACACAAACACACGGACATGTAAGCATTAACTGCAAGACTGTGGTGTCATGCCCCCTCCCTTTACTTACACTACTGTTCAGAAGGTTGGAGTTGTACAATTTTATAATGTTTTAGATGCATTTATTTGATTAAAAATACAGCAAAAGATGCATTATGCTATGTTATTGTAATTTAAAATAAATCTATCTGAATATATTTTAAAATGTAGTATAAGTGTTAATTTCTTTCAAAAAAAAACAATTCTGACTGACCCCGAAACTTTTGAACAGTACTGTATGCTCTATTAGAATTGATTTACATAATCATTGTGTTGAACTTGATATGATCTGTTTTTCTTCCCATAGAATCTTTTTACTGCCTGGCTTTTAAATGCTCTGTCAGCCATTTAAACGTTTCTGAGCACATAGCAATAACCTCTGAGTTTATCAGCTGATTGATGCTATATTCAATCTATAGAGGTCTTGATATGACCAGTATGACTCACCGTCTTGGCACAGCAAAGGCTGGATAAAGATATGCGTCCATTGTCATAGAATCTGAGGTACAAGCAGTAGAAAGGGGCACAAACCCAGAGATAGAAGCAGGGGAACCACACCAGTACTGTGTGTTGGAAGCACTGGGTCAGGTCTGGGTGTGCTGTGTACCATGTGACATTCCAGTCCTGAAAACACAATGTTAAACCATTAGCCCTAATTATAAACAACTACTTAAGCACATTTTACATCTTATTAGATTGTATTAATTCTTTGCACTCATTATGTTGTGCAAAAAAAAAAAAAAAAAAAAAAAAAAAAATATATCAGATTCCTTGATGTCCATTCATGTTCCCTAGTGTTTGTTCTGTCCAAATGGCTCTGTGTGTTTTATATCTGTATATAATATCTGTGTGTGATTTATATTTTTCTCTTGCAGGGAGAACAGACATATTGTGTGAAGTTGCACAAAAGTAAAAAAGTAAAATTAGTGTAATAAATCTTCACTGTTTTTCTGTGCTTTGGAAAATAATTTTGTTGCCAAGTGAGTTTAAGATGAGTATTGCTGGATTTGTCTTGGGCATGTAATGTAAAAAAAAAAATGAATAAAAAAAAAATGTTTTGCCTCCACAGATGTACATGACTTGTCACTCTATATATTAAAGGTGCACTATTTTTTTTAGAATTACACATTCTGATTGTAGAAAATTCACAATTTCCACAAATGTAACTTACAAAGAAACAAATACTTTCAATATTTTGCTGTTGTAGACTGATATTTTTTTCCACTTAGAAGCACCGCCAGCAGCAGATCAATTTTCAAAGCACATACTGTAGTGTGTACACAAATTGATGTTGAGTAACAGCTTGTGCACACTGGTTCTGCTGAGTGACAGTTTGAATATCAGAGTAAAGCAAAGCAAAGCTGTGGTCTGTGACAAAAATACTGTTCTGTGCATTTTGATTACATAAAATATGGGCAAAATCCCAGTTTGGCATCATTGCTAAGACTTCTCTCTCAAGCTGAATTTCACAAGTTTGTTCTATTCATAGATCAGTAATTCACACTCTATCTCTTCAGTTATTTATGGCCTTTCTATGTTGGAAAACAGGCTGACGTCCAAACGCAGCTCTTTTTTCTTTCTCTGGACTGATGAGAACTTGCTTGGCTGTGTTTTATGCTGTGGTTATTTCGGCAATGGCACAGCTCTGATAAATACTGCATGCTGGTTGGAAGGAGTCCTGTGTTATGGCAGTATAAAAGAAGTGTACCTTTGGCAAGCCAAAATGTAAAGTCCATATGAGACATGAGAAGGACCATGAGCACCAAACACATCTCTGTGTAAGCTTCTTTGCTCACGCACATACAGCAATACAGCCTGAGGTTTAGTTTTAAATTTTTCTCAGTATATTGTCTTCCTCATAAATAATCATATTTTCTTGGCCTTGTGTATGCCAAACCTTTTTCTTACATGAAACACAAACAAAGCTTTTTCACTGATTGAATTTTTATTTTTAGATTTTTCGTATTGACCAATCATAACGCCAAATCTGCAATTTTGTCCAACAAACAAACCAGACAGAAGAGTAGATTTATGTCGGTGGACTTGAACTTGAAAAATGTTGTGTATTGACGTCTGTACATGGTTGAAACAAGATACCTTCTGATGTTCATTCATGTTTATTTTATGCTATAACTAGTAAAGAGGAAGAGATGATCGGTTCACGTGCCGCTTGAACTGAGGGTCTTTATCTCACGTAAAATAATGAATTCATATGCAATATAGCATAAAAGTCACATGGACCACTTTTATGATATTTCATTCATTCTGGCAAAAAAAAAAAAAAATCACAAAAAAATCACAAAGTTCCTTTTGTGTCCCACAGAAGAGCCTATTATGAATTGGACGTGGTGAGTAAATGATGAAAAATGTTTAAGTGATCTATTTGAGTCTTCTAGCATTTTACCTTTATTTAGACCAGTATCTAAAACCTTGCAAGTGCAATCCAGACACACACTACAGGTTCAAGATGAGACACTCGGTTCGTTACATTGTTGTTTTGGTCAGGATATGTCCTCATCTATGAGGGGGTGTACTGCGGTCTGGGCCCAGGAAGGGAAAGAGATTCTCGTTCACGTGGCAGAGCCTAGTCACAGTCACAGTTTTCCACAAGGAGTTCAATGGAGCATAAAGACACCAGCTTCTACCCGTCCTGCATCCTCTAAGACTATGTTTGCACTGGTCTAAACCCAATGGCAACCACAGTCTCAGGAAGTGATTCAGAGTGGTGTGTGTACCCTTCCTGCAAGTGTAGGAGTTCAGACTGCCGGTCAGCACAAATAACGTTTAAAAACAGTTTAAAAATGACACCGCTAATGTTTGGATTTATTTGGAGGACATTTATGAGAATGGCTTGCAATTCAAAAATCTCTGGTCACTTCTTTTGGAAATGGCCAGTTGGAAGCTAATAACAATCTCTCACGCTACCCATAACAAGTTAGTCTAACTTAAGGTTCAAAAGGTTCAGCCAGATTGCTGCTGTCAGACATGCTTCAATAGACATGAGCTTATGACTTTGACTTCTTCATCTCATTCCACGTTTTCCCAGCTAACGATTTAATATTCTAAGAATGTGGTTCCTATGTACCCATTATGTTATGAAAATGTTATCTTCATAAGTTCTGGAACATTTTCCTTGATTATACAAATGTTCTGGAAAACATTCATTGCGTTACACAGGACTGGACAAAAATACATTCTAAGAACAGTAAAATACAAAGTAAAATGATTAAATAAGCAATTATAACTAATGACACATCAGAGACTATTAAACAAAAGTCCTTTTCAAGGAAAGTTGGTTCGCTCAACGGCCACATTTGGAATGCCTCCGGGCAGCTATTTCAGGCACGCAAAACCAACACAATCTGAATGAGAACGTAACTAAATCTTCAAATACTGCGTTCAAAACCCACATTTACATAACTTTTCAAAACTGCAACAAAAATATGACATGTACGGTTTAATGAATGTTGATTATGGTGCTGAAATAGCATTAAAAATGTGTAGTCCCAGTCATGTCTAAGGACACTGACTGTTTCTATGGGAATGGCAGCTGCAGTGATGCGATGAGTTTTCCAACTGATCATTGGCTCTTTTATTTATAAGGCGGGATTTTCATTGTATTGGCGGTTGCAGTTTCTCCCATTCAAAGAAATAGACATATTGAACTGTCTTGTATGTCTGATAATGTATAAATCATTTTCATGTTAACATTGTATATCTGATAACATTGAAAGATTGTTCTGTTAACATTACTGCAAGAACATTTAAGTTACAGATTTAGAGAATGTCCTGAGAATGTTTCATATTAGCTGGGATGCAAATGTAGCATTTTGAAATCATTCTCAGAATGCGGTCAGTTACTGATTGAATGTGCATCATCTGTTCCATCATCATTGTGAAATGGTAAATATTGCTAAATGAGTATGCAGTACCATGGAGAACCTTAGTGGGCACAGGGCCTGGGACAACATTTGTTTGGCTCTTTCACACACACCAATATCACTACACCTGATTTTAAAGGACCTACTATACTATCCAAAATAAGGAGTGCATTAATCTTTTATTATTACCTGAATTCCAACACTGGTTATCATCCGATCTGTATCATTGTTCAAAATATGGGATAAAGTACAGTTACATGCACTGCACTCTTAATGATAGCAGAGTACAGCTGTTTGAATGTAAACACCCTGAGAAGTTAAAGCACATTTAAGGTCCCGCATTCAGTCTTATTCAATGAATCATTGGTTGAAAAATGCATGACTCACCCCAAATGACTGTTACTGTCAAAAACCATGATCACTTACAAGAATAAAGGAGCATAAATAACAGAAATGGATGTCTAGGCACAGTTTGTGTTATCTCACTAACAAGCAGTTATTTTTTTTTTTAAAAAAAACCTTCATATCTGTTGAACTTCTTAGGTTTTAAATGGCTATTGAATAGATTGAGTTTATCTCATTATAGTTATATATCCCCTCTCCATCAGTTATCTGAGACTCACCCAGAGAGGGTCCAGGCCACTGAGACTGCAGAGGGTGTCCATCCAGGTTCTTCTCTTCTTCACGTCACTTCCTGTAGTAAATCCCTGCTCCCTGAACTCAGCAGTGTCCCAGTCCCCTCTATATGTAGTTTCTGTTGACAGTGTAAGTGTATTTGACAGTAGTTGTGCCTGAGTGTGTGTTTCAGCCCCTTTTTGGTAAGCCAGCCTCCTGTGTTCTGACTTGAATCTTGTCAAAGCTACAGTCTGACACCAGGTTTGTGTAGCTGTCCTGTTTATGAGAGCCGGCCTGCCAGGTGGGTGGAAGATTTGGACTCTGTAAAACTATCTTCCCTGCTCTCTTTCGTCGCTCTGGCCCACGTGTGCCGAGGCCACAGTACCACAGACACTCCCCTGGAGGAGATGAGAGCACCGCAGGCGTGGCCACACCCCTCTCTCCTTCAGGTCTTGCTTCTGTAAACTACCCCAACACCACCCTTCCACCCTTCATGCTGCTTTTTAATGGACAGGGAAAATGCTTTATGGCAAATAAGGAATGTGAGTCACTGTTTACAGGTGGATCTAATGGCATTTTATGTGGGGTTCAATGAGGCTACTGGTATTCTTGACAGAAAGTTATTTATTTATTTGTTCGTCCCAAAAATATAAGAATTCGGATATGATATCAGAATTTATGATTTTTTTTGTTAGAACCAAACACAGAACCAAAATAGGTCAGCATACTCAGTTGAATTGTACTGGTTTCATGTTATCCAAATATTCACTGCACTATGTTTTTGTTGCAAGGTAAACATGGATTTAATGCAGTCCGTGTCATACTCTCTTTTACCATGCAAATGGTTGCATATTTGTTTATTTATCAGAATAGGCCTGTTTTTCTCTTTAAAAATCCTTTTAACTCCTGTTATCCTTCACTTTTTGTGTCTGCTCCAGCACTGAGTTGAGAATGAGAGAAGCTCAGTGAATGTGTCTGGAGGTTCTGCCGGGGGTCCAGTCGATAGAAGGACTCTTGAAAAGCAGCCCAACGCTGCCTTTTGAGCTGCAGAAGCTGGTTAAACTGGATGCCGCTTACCAGATATTAGAACAACTGACACTAGTGTGAGGAATGCAACATCTCAGTGTGCAGAAACTGAGAAAGGTCGTGTATTTAGTTGTATGTGAGTGTGTAGATAAGGGCTAGCATGTCAAACATGCTGCTCTATGGGATTACATAATGTTTATGTCCAGCAGTTAAGTCTTTCTCTGTGCTGAAGCAATACATTTGCTATTGTTTGGATTCTTTGAACTTTTAAGCTCTAAAGAGTACAAAATGAATCCCACTTGTGACTAAATCCCATTTCCCAGTCCCATTACCCCCACTTTTCCCTCTTTTTTGGCTGCAAAAATGCATAGTAGAGAATTTAAAAAGGGGAATTTTCATTTTGGGAGATCTATGCTTTAATGAAGCACTGTAACTGACACACATCCACTTCAAACCATTCCCTCATTCCTGTACATATGGTGGAATTATGACATAAGCTTCTGTCTTTATTTTCCATTCAACTCCGACTAGACAGTCATCAAAACAAACACAAGGATGTTAATGGAACATGGGAAAATGTCTCATCTGTAAGAAATGAGAATAGTGGTCTTTTTGATTGGTAGTAACATTTAATATTCATCTAAACATGGCGATTTTGGAGCAAACAACCACAAAAACATTTAATTTGCAATGGAACTTTACAGCTTATAAGTGTTTTTACAGTGAAACATTGCTCACTATTTCTGTCTTCATTAATGGTTGCTGTCCCAGCCTGTTTCCACACTTAATGAATGGTCATTGCAGATGACAGTGGAATTTTTATGGACAAACCATTTTTGTAAAAAGAACTGCAATCATTTTCATAAAGCAAATTGATTTATATGCTATTTTTTTTAATTGCTGAAACATTATTCCAAAAAGCCTCAAAATATGTATATATATCTGAATCATACATATCATGCATAGTTGGTGACTTTCACAGTCACTGGAATTTTCCTCATGATTTATTATGTATTGATTACTTAATTGCATGGCAGGGTAACTAAACTACATTATGTTTATATTCAGGGATGCACACATTTACAGCCAGCATTCTCCATTCTCCAAAACTCGAGGAGATGTTTGTATGCTCAGAGCCACTGGCCTGTGCTTTTGGCATTGTCCACCGAAAATGAAGATCACAACAGTGACCTTTGGCTGAAAATACCGAAGTAAGCTGCAATTTCCCCTGCTGATTTTGTTTACAAGAAGAGACTGTTTACAGGTTAACAGGAACAGTGTGCTTTTGGACAACTTTTATAGGTAAAAAAAAGTCAACAACAGGTGAGTCTCTACTATTTTCTTGTTTTATAGCTTTCTTAAACTCCTTGTAAAAGTCTGGCGCAATCTAATTACACAATCTAATACACAATTTGACTATTGCTATGGATAGAGGGATAATTTACACGATTATACATTGTTGCACAACCTCATTAAAATATTTCATACCGTAAACCTAAAACATGACATCTGGAGACTGTTGTATGCTTGTCAGTTGAATGGTTTAACATGCGGTCTCAGGATACTTGCTTTAAACACCACATCACTGAACATGCTTACAGGACAGAGGACAGTCACTTCAATTCAAGCATGGGTATTTAATGCAAAATCGCATTCCTAATACCTTATATTACATCCTAATATCATTTGTATGTTCTAGTGAACAACTGTAATGACAGTTCTATTATGACAACTCTCAGAAGATTTTAGCATAGTAATAGATATGACAATGTTAATGTATTTGGTCTTCGTTGCTGCCACTGCTGCTGCTGTTAGTTATTGCTATTGTTATAGATTATTGCTGCTGCTGCTGCAAAACAAGTACAAGAACTTGCTACTGCCAATGTATATGCCAATACAGTGCTGTGAGTATTTAAGACATACTGCTGCTGCACAAAGAGCATATATTATAACCCATGGCAGATCTATACAGGTGGAGCTGGGGAAGGTGAAGGGTTTCAGAGCATCAAATAAGAATACTTAAGTAAGAATACTTTCTAATTCACTAAATTTGTCTTCTCAGTAAAATGAGCTCCATGAGCCTCATGGCTTTTCTGTCCTGTTACTGGACCCTTCTAATTGAACGTAACGCATGAGCACGTCCCAAACCAAAACAGAAGGAAGGAGCAGATAGAGGAAGGGAAGGGCCATCTGAGGGTCAGAAACATAGACACAGCTTCCTTAGAGGCCTCAACAGCGAGCTCCACTGAGGAAAACATTGGTGGCCTTTATGTATAAGATGTTGTGGGAGGTGACTCACGACTGCGGGGATGCAGTGAGGAGATTGACTGTTTCCTCTAGTTGGATCCCTGCCAGCTCCACACTCTCAATTACAGCATTCGGCTGTAGTGCGAAAAAGCGGCCTCCGCCAGACAGGCTGAAAGCAGCAGCAATGCAGTGGTAAACCAGACGAAGATCACCTACACTTCCTCTGGCTTCTCACGCTGGAGCAAACTCAGTCTAGTCAAAATAATAGTGTAAGTTTCTGCTTGAGTTCTCAGACGACGTGAAAATATGCTCACATCAGATGGCGACCAAAACTGAAAGACAAAAAATTATTCTTCTCATGAACAGGAAACATTCTTATGTGGGAAAACAATGTGGTTAGCCTCCATAGAGGGCAGTCATTCCTGATTAAGCAATATCATGTTTATGCTAAGGATTAGGCTGCATGTAATTTGCCATACCGATATGCAAACTAACAGTTCATAATGACAGTTCAATAAACAAAGGATTAATTTAACATTAAGGTCAGACAAAATTGGGCCAGTTTGGATTTTTTTTACCAACCAATGCAAAAGTCCATGTGAGATGAAGACTTTTACCATTTCACATGAATACTTCAGCAAATCTTTCACATGTGTTTTCCAATCACACCAGCTAACTTTTCCATTTGTGCCAGCTTACAGTAAAAACAAACAAAACATCACATTACTCATTTTGTGGTTTTCACTGAGTAAAATCCCTCACAAATAATGAACATAACAAATATACAAAACAAATATGTAAAAGGTCTCACAGTTCATGCTCAGGTGCCTTTTACATTGTTTGATGTCTCTTATGATGAGCTCTGGCTGCTAAAGGTGGAAAATTATTCTCTAGCTAAATCACTGCTCCTGCCACTTCATTGTCTTTCATTACCCCCAATTTTCCATAACACCAACCTTCATCTACCATAACAAAAAAAAACAAAGAAAAAAAAACACATGAACAATTTAATGTTGATGGTTTACAGGAACTGAGATGGCCCGAAGGCAAAAGACTTAGTCATGATGATGAGCCAGTTTTCTTTTCTTAGGGTTTCAGAGGTTCTGAATACATTTCCCCTGAAGATTTTAAGACAATACCAGTAACTGACTGGACAACAAAAGTGATTTCATATGAGTTTCTGTCCAGCATTCTACACACAGACATTTTAGTAAGAGGTGCATTTATTTGAGGTAAGTCACTTCTTGACCAAGTAGTTTTTGTTTGACTGATTGGTCATGATTTTAAATAACATACAGCCTAAAATAAAATGTCTGTTAAAAAGTTTAAATTAATCAAACTTAAATTTTATTGAGCAAGGATGCATTAAAATAATCAAAAATAGCAGTTCAGACTTTTACGATGTTACAAAATATTACTATTTCAAATAAATGATTTTGAACTTTCTATTCATCAAATAATCATGAAAAGAATGCATCAGGTATTTTACAAAAATATTAAGCATTGCAACAATTTTTAACATTGATAATAATAATAAATGTTTCTTGAGCAGCAAATCGGCATATTAGGATGATTTCTGAAGGATCATGTGACACTGAAGACTGGAGTAATGATGCTGAAAATTCAGCTTTGCATCACAGGAATAAATTAAAATAGAAATAGGGCTGTCAAATGATCAATGATTAATCACGATCACATCCAAAATAAAAGTTTTGTTTACATAATATGTGTGAATGTGATATATATTTATTATGTATATATAAAATACACACACATGCAATATATTTAAGAAGAAATGTTATGTTTTATTTTAAATATATTTATATATAATATAAAATATAAGAATATAAATATATAAATGTATATACATGTAAATATTTTCATAATATATCATATTATATTTATATATATAAAAAAAAATATACCCTGTACACATACATATATTGTAAACAAAACTTTTATTTTGGATGTGATTAATTGATTAATCTTAACTTTATTTACATCTCAATATATATTAAAATAGAAAATTGTTGTTTTAAATTGTAATTATATTTTACAATATTACTGTTTTAACTTTATTTACAGTATGATCAAATAAATGCAGCCTTGGTGAGCATGAGAGGCTTCAAAAACATTTAAAAAATGACTCCAAACTTTTGAATGGTGTACTGCATTTTTTTTCAGATATGCTTTTGAGCTGGTAATAACTAAATTCATTGTGATTCATAGGACAGCTGCAGCTGCGTTAGCTACAGTGGCATAATTATATATAATTACAACAGCAAAATGTCTGCAGGGATTTACATGTTTTTGCAGGTAAAACCATTAAACCATTCTTAGAGGGAAACTGTAATAAACGTCAGAAGCATCTTGATTTAACTCTTCGCTACAAGAGAAAGGCCAGCAGTGATAATATTTAATAGCTTGTAGAATTGCAGAAGAAAAATAAAGTTTGTTTACTCTAATCTATTCATTCAAAAGTGCAGACTTTCACTGTTTGTGATCATAGCCTCTACTGTTTGTATTTTCTTATGCTCTAACATCACAAGAGTGGGAAGACATATTCTGTAACACTATGGCGATCAACAAACAGTTCCTAGCATGCCATTGGTGAAAGATATTTTCACCATATGGCATCCCACCCTCCCCCTCTGACCACTGCTGCCTGTCTGAAACCACAACGCCATGGTCATTGTCCAAATGAAATACACTGGCTCACCTCAGGCCAGACCGCATTTCACACCAGCAGAGCTGACAACACTCTGGCCCTCTCTATGGGTAATGGCTTGTATCAACAACAGTCTAGTCTGACACAGTGAAACACTGAACTCTGAGCTCCCTTAAACACCTTGGTCTGACATACAGTGCTTCATCTGATAACCGCATTCTTCAGCTCTTTAGTGAATTACAATGCTGGTTGTGCATTCCTGACAGACAGTTGAAGTGTTGAGGTGCTGCAGGGAATATGATTGTTCTTTTAAATAAAATGAATAATTAAATTGGCTGCATATTTTTGTATTATTTAAAAGAAACAAGCAAAACAAGCAAATATAATACACAGCCATAAAAAAACACTAATAAACAAATACAGTTTTCTTGTATGAAAACAAAGCATTTCAAAAGTATTGCTGCCATCTATTGGTGTAAACAGAGATAGCTACATCTTACGGATTTGCATGACAAGTCCGGCCTTCCTTAAGCCCCGCCCTCTTCAAACCTCTCATCCAATGATTTTCAAAACATGCATCCATTTTACTTTGTATCAGAGCATTTAATTCTAGGAGTTTTACAAGCTTTCATAATTATTAAATATGTTTTGTCATCTTTATTACTTATGTGAATTATTTTTATTTGTTTTGATAGATTTTGGAAGGAGAATACAGACTGTGTACTTAGAGGGATGGTCCAGCTGCAGTCAGGCCAGTATGAGTGTAACCAATCAAACTGAAGAAGACATGAAGAAGACTTTAAACATGATTATGGATATTAATGTATTTATATTAAAATAAATGTGTTTTAGTCTTCTGTGTCTGAAGTGACTTCCAGCTGGAAGAATAGTGTAAAAAAAACACACAAAAAAATCAAACAAATTTAAAAGTGATGTGACATGCAGCCAAGTATTGTGACCCATACTCAGAATTTGTGCTCTGCATTTAACCCATCCAAAGTGCACACACACAGCAGTGAACACGTGAAAACACACCCGGAGCAGTGGGCAGCCATTTATGCTGCGGCGCCCAGGGAAATTATTAGTATGAAAGAAAAATGTTGTAATGGTGAAAATGAGTTGTATGATTGTGTTATAGTTATTACATACGTAAATAAATGACTCCTTACATCATTAGAGTAGGTGAGAGGTTTGTGTTTCTTGTACAACCAGTCTGTAGTTTGGTTTTGGTTTCATTTCTTTCAAGTATTTAACACAGATTCTTTTACTCTAGTGTAGTGTTTTATCAATACAAGCTGAAGTTGCAAGCACATCTTTCCAAGGCTTTGCCAACATGGGAACACAAGGGCAAAAAAAGGATGAGAATTCCTTCAGTAAGTGTCTCTAATCTTTGTTTTCAGGTTATTATGAGATTTAAACGGATAGTTCACCAAAAAAATAAAATTCTGTCATCATTTAACCCTCATGTCGTTCCAAACCTGTATGAGTTGGTTTCTTATTTTGAAGATAAAATAAGATATTTTGAAGATTGAATTGTCAGAATTGTCATTTTTGGGGAAACTATCCCTTTAAGTTTTTTTTTTTTTTTTGCGCTAATTTTCTTTTCTTTCTTTAGAAGTTTGTAGTTCGATTGGACCTGTTTCTTCTTTTGTAGGAAATGGTGCCACAGGTGAGTAATGTACTAAACTATACATATGTGTTACAATAAGGATGTTTTCTCCCCATTATGTCCACACATGTTAGATAGTGTGTTGAAATCCTGCTGTTCCTTTTTTTTAAATAAACATATTAAAATGCACTCTGTTGTAACAGTGGTTTTGAAGTATTGGTTTAAAATAAAAATATATACCGCAATGTTTCTGTCCGTTTGGTAAATGGACATAAACACACTCTCCAAACAGTTACTGAAGTACATGTAACATAGTAAATGTAGAGCATTACTACCCACCTCTGGGAAGTGGCTCTGTCTTTGCTCTCTAAGCGCAGAAGTCTCTTTATGAATAGAAAGTACTCTGGAATGTACTTTTTTATGTTCATGTTTTCATATCTTTTAATTAATTGATATGTTGTCTTGTTGCCTTATTTTCAGTTTCATTTTTCACTGGTTGTTGTTGTCATGTGTTTCCCCATGTCCATGTATTTAAGCCCTCACGTTTGTTGTGTATTGTTTATGAATCTTTGTCAAGTTCATGTTTATGTTCAGGTTTTTGTTCATATTATTCATGTTCATGTTATGTTCAAGTCAAGTCATCATCATGTTTTAGTTTTGTATTTGTTTCTTTATTTCTATAAACTGCACTTGGTGATGCATTCTTTAAGTCAACTAAATTAGTCATAGAGTAAGAAATACTGAACATTATTCAGATTTTAGCATATTTAAGTGAAATATATTAAATTAAGTAAATTCATCAGTATTTTACAGACATGTTTATTTTTCCTCCCCAAGCTACTTGTGTTGTTGCCACAAAGAAACTGAATGTTTCTTCTTTTGGTAAGCCATATCATCATCCTTATCATAATCAAAAATAAGTAGGCGAAAATAATTCATTTATGATTTGGAATTATCATCAGTTTGGTTTCAGTTGAAGTTCAGTTGGCTGTTCTACTGTGTCTTTGTCTAAATTGACTTTGTTCTAATTCTTTAATTTTTCAGTTAAAGGAGGAGCATGTGCAGCTTTGGGTATGAATATTTTTCAATCCATTAATCTGAGCAACCAAAGAAAATTTTTCACCTTGAACATTGTTTCTTTGTTGGAATATTAGGTGGTACTGCAAAAGATGCAACATCCTTCATCCTTAACTCAGCCACAGGCTGCAACTCCACATCCAGTGGTCAGAAGTGATTCGACGGGAAACCAGTGTTGGAGATTCAGCAGCATTAACATGTACACGATATGAAAGCATAAGTGAAAATGCATTTATCTCTTTTGCCACCGTCTGTGATAAGAGCCTCAATAAAGACTCATTCAACTAGACATAATGTCTTTTGGATTGTCTTGCATTTTGTGAACATTAAACTGAAGACAAATAATCTATTATTTTGGTTGAACCATGTACCATCATTGACAAAAGCATAAATAAGAGCAGCAAAGAATAGCAGAAAATGCCCTAATGATGACATACACCATACACTCTTAAAAATAAAGGTTCTTTACTGGCATCAGTGGTTCCACAAAGAATCGTTACCGTCCAAGGAACCTTTTAATTCCACAAAAGTTTCTTTACATTAAAAAAAAAGGTTCTTTATATTATCAAAATGTTCTTCACTCTAAGAAAAACTGGTTCTTTTAAGAACTCAAAGGTTCTTTGGGGAACCAGAACTGGTTCTTCTGTGGCATCATTGTGAAAACCCCCTTTTGGAACCTTTATTTTTTTAGAGTGTACATGCACAAAGATCAACAAGAGCGCAAACTGACACTGAGAGAGTAATAGTTTAATAACAAATATTAATAAATATCTCTTAAGCTTTTAAATAACTTAACCACTGGGTGGCAGCAATATCACATAAAAGCTTTCAACATCCGTTCCCTTTCAGTCCATTGAATTAAAAAGTTTTTTAAACCTATCTCCTTATAACTAATCATTTTTAAACAGAAACATGAATTAACAAAATAGTGTTCATAACTTCAAACCAGGACAATCAAAATATATTGAAAAGTTTAGGCCTACTTGGAAACGCTTTCAAATTAGGTTTTATATAGGCTAATCAATGTATCCAATGTGAATTCCGTGTGTAATAGTTTTAACGGAATAAAACGGGTCTGTCAGAAGCTCGTGAGCAGGGTTGTACAATGCAACTGTAAAATCTTAATTGCATAAGTTGCTGGCCAGGGAAGGGTACAGATGTGCATCTGTGTTTTGGATCAGTGCCTGGGATCTGACAGTGAGAGCTGGCAGTAATGAAGGCCTACAGCATCTGGCCAGCTGTGAATGGCTGAATGGTTAAGATGTGAGGTGTGTCCTCTCCCACGGGACCTGTGAGACTGACACCGGATTGGATGAGCTGCTGGAGGAGGGCTGGGCCTATGGAAGGCCTGACCTGAGCTGGAGGAGAGCAGCCGAAGAACGAGACAAAGCAGGAGGAGGGTGATTACTCTTGTTCCCACCACACCCTGCCAAACCGAGTCCCCACAAACACAAGGTTTCACTGAAGACTTTGAGTCTGTGTTTTACAGTGGAAGAGACTCACATCTACAAAATGTTGTACAGAGTTAAGGCATTCGGCGGTATAAAAACACATCTTAAACTACCCTTACCAAAAAGTAGTAGAAAGTTTATTTTATTAAGTATACTTAAGTAAAGTTCAAGTATATTTTTAAGTATACTTTATGTAGTAAGTATACAAATGTCAGTGTACTGGTACTATACTTGTAAATGTACTGTTTCAGTACTCATTGGGACTAAATTGGCCCACTTTCTAGTATATAAAAGTATACATTTTAAGTATACTTTAAGTATAACAGTAGCAAACTTTCAGTACACAACTAGTTTACCTCTATGTTTGTAGTTTGCACTGCAATTATACTAAAAGTTACCTTATAGGTATACTGATAGTTTACTAATTAAATACTTTGTACACTTTGAAGTATAGTTTCAGTAAACTACTAGTTTAGTAGTTTTAAACTGCAAGTATACTCAAATGTTTTCTTTAAGTGAACTTTACATCATACTTTTAAGTATACCACTATGTCCCTATTTAGGTTTTAATTTGTATATATTTTGTTATAGGAATATCTGAACATACAAAACATCCAAAGAAAGAACAGGGTATCTGCTTTATTCTAGCTCAATTTAATATGGGTAAGATTCATAAAAAATAAAAAAATAACATTTTGAACAAAAAGCTGAAAAAAGACTATGAATTGAATTCAGAATGATAATCAAAATGTAGATGGAGTCGATCAACACCCCAAAGCTTGACTGTTATTATTACCTCTTCATCGGTCGACATTTTATTCCATAATATTAGTTTTGATGCTGTTTCATGTCAGATGATCGTGTTAGATTACATGTGTTAGTATCTGGTGTTTCTTTTTCTTCTTCACTTGTGTTTTTTTTCTGTACAGAAGATGTGTACTAGCGCCCTCTACCGTATAACAATGAAAACACGGATTCTAGGAGCACAAGTATAGCTCAAATATATTTTAATAAGTATGCCAAGTATGACTTTTTGTAAGTGTCAAGTATACTTAAATGAGGAGTACATAAAGTCCTTTTCTGAGAAGTACATAAAAGTAAACTAAAAGCATACTTTCCTATTTTTAAGTTTTAAAGAAGTATACTAATAGCACACTTGAATAAACTTATTTTTCGTAAGGGTAGTTTAAGTTTAAGGTTTTGTATTGCTGGCCAGACTGCCTGGGAGACCATATTAAACCAGTTTAGGATGGTTTAAGCTGTTTTTTCCCCTTTTCTTTAGAATTTCAGTATTTCATTCTATATACAAATAAGATCTTGTACTTTTAATTGACTTTAACAGAGTTCACTGGAACATGTTAGACAATCAGCTTTCTTACTCACTATCCCAGCTTTTTCCGCTCTTAGACTCCAACATCCACCCTTCTGACTAAAGTGTGAGGGGAATTTTGAGCTTGAATATTTGAGCTCTCTGTCACAGACAAGCAAGTAACATGTAGCTAGCTTTTCTATGTTAGGAGGCACAACAAAATATGATATATTATTAACACAGAAAACCACAAAACAAGGACACTTTTACTAAAATCACAACGAAAGACTCTAGGTAAAATGTGGTTTAATTATTTAAAAACATGTCCAATCGAAGTAGGAGGTGAAGTATAAAATTGTAAAATAGTTTACAGGCTCTTAAAATGGTTGGTCTATAAAAAAAAAAAAAAGAGAACAATCTGCAGACTTAAGCTTGAAAATGTCCTTCATAATCAATTACTGAAATAATTATAAAACACTAATGTCAGTCTCTTTCGTGTGACTACACTGATACAGTAATTATATAGTAAGCAAAGTATAATGCAGTTCTGTTTGAGTGGTACAGTAAAATTAACATGAACAATGCAAGTGGACATTACAATCTATATAAATCTCCATTTTCTGACATTCCCTTCCCTCTTAAAAGTTTACTTTTCAGAGTCACCTCATGTCATTAACTTACATAAATAAACAGTTATTTATTAAGCTGCCTATTGAAATGGGTGGCTTTCAGTCGGCTTTGTTTCGTCATGCATTCAAATTGAGTCATTTATGCTTAATTCCTCAATAGCTGTCATAATAAATTTAAAAAGTCAATCGTTATGACTAGTGTCAAAATAGAAATGAAATCACAAAGATGTTACACTAATTGTCAGCTAAACAGCTCTTGTCACCTAACTAACATCAAAATCTACATTAAAACATGGGTTAAAGACTACTTACAGTGCATAAAGTGGACACCCAAACAAATTTGTGGTTCTGCATTGTTGTTTTGTACATTTGGTTATGTACACAATTTGTCTGAATACTGCAAATTAATAATTTTTCCATTGCTATTTCACATTTCAATGGATTATGTATTTACATCCTGAAGACAACAAAACGTTTATGTGCAATTTGGAGATAATAATGCTGTGAAATATCGGTAATGCACATTAGCTGTATGTTAATGATAAATATACATTTCTAACCATCAATTATTTCATTGAAATACAGTAAAATTTTCCAGTCAGAGATCACCCCCAGAACAAATGCTCATCGTCCATCCTGGTTTAGTCAATCCTGGAGACGGCCAGGTGCACATTTACTGGGGAGCGTTGAGTCAGGAAATTATCCCGGGGTGGGATACCATCTTGGATGAAGAAGAAACAGAGCAGAAGGAGGAATAAGAATAAAATCTTCTTGCACCTGGACGTCTAGGACCTCCTGTCTCCATTTTTAGTCTTGAAAACAACTAGGACCACCATA
Source organism: Cyprinus carpio (assembly GCF_018340385.1). NCBI lineage: Eukaryota > Metazoa > Chordata > Actinopteri > Cypriniformes > Cyprinidae > Cyprinus > Cyprinus carpio. The sequence goes on along the minus strand of NC_056599.1, from coordinate 15,699,031 downwards.
ACAGGGATTAAGCATATGGGGGTCATGACAAGGGCAAGGATGATGCTGGGAGGGGGGTCTCTCAGTGCCTCGGTGGGGCATTCTTGAAAATAGGTTTTGTGGATTTTCACAAATGTATGTTCAACCAACTGATTCGGCCAGGGAAGCAGCAAACATTCAGCAATAGACTCCGTACACACAGTGAAATTGTTGTATGCACTGCCAGAGAGACAGATGGAGAAAAAAAGTCACCAACTACTATCAAACACATCTAGTATTATATGGCATTTGATAATGAATCCTTAGAATGTACCTTTTTACATTTTCCAATGAACACCAGTCGGTACTGTTCATGGACCCCATATCAGCATTAAAATTATATTCACACAAATGCAACAGCAGTTCATAGCATTCTTGGGTTCTCAAGTTACTGTTCACACAAAATGAACAGTATGTGTCACAGTTGATCTTGTTACCACAGCCTATGATGTAAACAAAATGAAATAAATAATGAACTTTGATGTAAGTTGACGTGAATCATCCTGTCATGCATAATGGAGCTGTCTGTTTATCTTAAGTGTCACAGTCAAGCTGATACCTACAGTAATTATCTTAGTTCATTAACATAAACTTTCTTATGATAACAAATGTACATACCAAATGTTCCTCCATCTCCGTAGCCAGGATCTAAAAAATATAAGTACTGTAAATAAATACAAACATAAAGATATACACAAATATGTAAATATAATTAGGCAAAATGTGCACATGATGTGTCCAAACATGTTGCAATGAAATGCAACTCTCTTCCTTTGGTTATTAAAAATAATAACAAACATGACTTGCTTCAGTAAAAAGAAGAAAAAAAGGACAAAAAACGACGACTTATAGCATTCATCCTATTAGATCGTTTGTGACCATGTCATCTGCATCCTTCAAAGCATTTGTCATGGACTGTATACAGTGTCTAATTCAGGTTAAATGAGAGCTGAAGTTTTCGCGCGCGCGCGCACACACACACACACACACACACACACTTACCACAGATAACAGACAGTAAGACGCCTAAGAAGCTGAACGATAGCCTCATATCAGAGCAAACGAGCGCTGGCGAGCTGGTCTCAACCCGCCGCTGAATGTGTCTGAACTTTTGGAAGAACGCGAGGCACAACAGGAAACGCGACGGGTGGAAGCGTGATGCGCCGTCACCACATGTGCAGTCACGGTTACCAGATGTTCAGAAAGCTGCTGACCGAGAACGCTTTAATTTTCCCACGTAATAATGCTCCACCTCTGGCCGCCTTTCTCTCTCTCACTCACTCTCTCTCTTTTCTAGTCAGTCTTCAACTGGAAAAAAAAAAAAAAAACCCTAGACCATTCACTGACTTAAATATTAAAATATGAAACTAACACGTGTTTAAAAAAGAGTATTCAGCGATAAAAGTGCTAATTTGTGTATTTGTTTACTTTAAATACCATTAATTATAAAACTCATGTTTATCTACAACCTTAAGTTTACTTCTGTCTCACAGTAAGCCTTATTCACGCTACATCGTAGCGTAGCTCTTGGTTAATTTAGAGTTGATGAAAGCATCAACTTGCATTCAGACTGATTCATAAGCAGTGTTGGGGAAAGTTACTTTTAAAAGTAATGCATTACAATATTGCGTTACTTCCTAAAAAAGTAACCAATTATGTTACTTAGTTACTTATTATTGGAAGTAATGCGTTACGTTACTTTTGGGTTACTTTTTAAATCTGGGCTGGGCTTGCTTGTTTCCTATTAATATAAAACGTTTTTGGCATATGTAAAAGCCCTTTGGCACCAAAAGCCCCAGGCTGGAGGAAATGTAAATTCATGTCTGTACAGTAGAATGCAGAAGAAGAAAGTTCAACACAAAGTTCACAAGAAGAACAAATGTTATTTTATCTTGTGTAATTTCTGCTTATTAGTATGGTTGAACTGGACTATTGTAGGTCAGCAGCAAATTGGTTAATAAAATGGAATTAAATACATAAAGGATATTTGTACTATTTAACATAGGCTATTTAATTATTGCAGCTTTCAGTCATATTCTGAGTTGCTTTTAATTGTTTTTATTAATTTTGAGGAAAACTAAATCTGTTTTATTTTATTTTATTCATTTATTTATTTTTTTAGTGTGTGAGTGAGATGAATTAATAGAACTAAAGTAACATCTTACTTCCGATTTCTCTCAACATGGGGACAGGAGAGCTTTCAGTCAATAAATGGGAAAAAAAGTAACTGGCCTTACTTATTTGAAAAAGTAACTCGGACATTTTCTTGTATATTAAAAAGTTATGCATTTTTTTACTAGTTACTTGAAAAAAGTAATCTGATTACGTAACTTTACAGGTTGTGTATGCCCCCCCTTGGGATGCAAATTTACTGTGATGCCATGTACATGCATATTGTGTGTCCAGTCTGTATGCATGTGTGAGTGCTTGAAAACCATAATACAGAATTTTTAATTGATTTTTTTAGATCTGTGTGAACAGGGGTCATTTTGACATTTGTCATCTATATGCAAAACTTTTCAAAAATGCAAAGGAAAAACGTATCTGTTTTTAGTACATTGTTGTCATGTAAACATAGTAGTGGTGTTTTGATGAGTAGTAGTGGAAATGTCAGATTATTTTTGTAGTACAAAGATTGCATGTTCGAGGAAAGTTTCACAAGCTCCACAAAAGTCCTTTGGTATTTTTGTATTAATGGAACTGTTTCTGCATAAGAACCAGTTCCCAGTTCCAGTCCTGACTCTTGAAATGATAAAGCACTGTTGTGTTTAAAGATTGCTGTTTCCCTGAGGCGCGGATCTTTTCTGGGCTGATGCACATCTGCAAACGGGTCTTCCCCTTTAGAAAACACTCTATTTCTCTCAGGTTGATTCCTCGTCGGCTCAGTGGCTCTGATTTATTTGCGTTTTTTGCATCTGTTTCCAAACAGGAAACATAAGTGAACATTTAGGGGCAGAGCAGGGCGGCTTGATGGAACGGACACTTTTAAGAAAAACGGGGTCATATTAAACAGATCGAGTTCGGGAAACGATATAATCAGAGTTTGCCATCTGTGCTCGAAGGGCTGCACTTTTGGTTTGAGCCCAGCTGTGATTGAAACAAACTCTCAGCTCACTCACTTCAAAGGGAGAGAAAGAAGTGAATCCAGGGCCGAGGGAGGGCTGGAACAAGTTTATATAACACTTTTGGGCTTGTGGATCTCATGTTGACCATGTGAGACTGTCTTAAACCTGTACCAATAGATTAATTCTACCAAAAAG